>NC_059349.1:2654612-2784612 GCF_019703515.2 Myxocyprinus asiaticus
CCCACACCCACACGCTCTCAATTTCAATTTGAATTGTAATTTTCAATTTGAATTGCTTTATTGGCATGACTGTATGTTACAGTGTTGCCAAAGCACAAGTTATAATCAAATCAAACAGAGTAGAAACATGCGTATAACATTAATCAACAGATTTAAACTGCGGATATTTAGAACACAGTAATTAACAAACAAATAAACAAATGCATTGTATGTAAATATTTTAAATCACATGTAACTGATACACAGTAATATACAGTATATATATAATGAAATAATATATGAACTAATGAATAATTTAAGTGAAAAGATTTGGTTTAGTGGCTCAGATGTTTTCCTTTCAGGTTATGGCAGAGTGTGACATATTTAGCAGCTGTAGGGGCCATGTGTTCTTTCTCTCCTAATATGATTGGAATTTGTTCAATTTCAGGCAGCTCATATATTTCAGGTATAGATTCACTGCATTTTGTGAAGAATATGTTCTAATTAATTAATTAATATTTTCCACAGTGGAGGACAAAGTACATATCTGTTTCAACCTCTCCATTCTGGCAGTGAACACATGTCCTGTTTTCTCTGAGGAGCCAAGACAGTGGACAGATAAACTGGCAATTCATATTTTCTTTTTAGACCTCTATAGCATTCTAATTTGCGTTGTGATTTAGTTTCATTCTCCCAAAGTTCCAAATAGGTATTTTTATTGTGCTTTATGATTTGGCCGAATTTGATATATTTTATTTCAGGAGTGCTGGTCTGTAACTGGTTTGAGCTGGTGAGTTTCAGGAACAGCTGGCTGAGAGGACTGCTTTTTGGGTTCAGCTCTTGGTCTAAAAATGCTTCATGGTGGAGTGTTTGATGGGGGCTTGATTTAAGGTGTTTCCAAAATTTTATAGATCTCTGTTGAATGTGTAAAATTAATGGGTTTCTGCCTAGTTCGGCTCGGCATGCATTATTTGGCGTTTTCTTTAGGACTCTTAAAATGTTCCTACAAAATTCTGTATGGAGGGTCTCAGCATGGTGTTTATCCCATTTAGTAAAGTCGTGAGTACAGAGGGGCCCCAGATCTCACTTCCATACAGGGTGATGGGTAAAAATCAAATATTTTGTTCCAGGTTCCATCAGGGAACGGAGGTTACGACAGTAACCGAGACATTCCCCCTCTGTCACTCACTCAAAGTTGTGTCGATGTAGTGACACTAGGCGTCCCTATACAAAATGCCACAACTAGCTGAACCATGTTACGTACTTTTAAAGCTCAATATATGCGCCGGGGAAGGTGTTCTTTTCCTATCCTATTATTTCAGGGGGAAAAGACCCTGCGGAGACCATATCCTGACCGGAGGGGATGTAACATGTGGCAAGCACATCATGTGGGCTCAGAGCCGCACATGGAAGAGGTGTGGTGGTAGGTCCTGCCTGAAAGGGGAGGAGCTCTACAAACATGGTGTCCGGGACAGAGAGGACTCTGTCGAAGGGAGACGCAGGTCTGCCGACAGGGAGACCGTATTGCGGAAAATACATCACAGGGGGTTACCGGAGTAACCGGCACCTGTGGAGCACCTACCTCAGTAAGGGCATATTAGCACACGTACTGGTTCCGGCTGTGAATTCCTCAACTGAATTCGTGGGGCACAGGGCTAGGAAGGAAGGACATCCAGGGTTCACGGTTTCGTGTACTCGCATGGGAAAAGAAGCGAACATCTTCGCCTCTTTGGAGGGGAAAGGCACTATATGCCAGCTGTCCGTATTCTCGAACTTACCTGTTCATACCTGTCAGAACACGGGACGAAACCGGCTCAACCCAGAGATTGTAAAATCTCACGAAGGTATTGTGTGTCGCCCAGTCTGCTGCCCTGCAGATGTCTGCTAGAGAGGTGCCATGGGCCAGTGCCCACGAGGATTCCAGACTCCTTGTGGAGTGTGCTCGTATTCCCGAAGGGGCGGGCATGGCCTGGGCCTGGTATGCAATAACGATGGCATTCACGATCCAGTGGGCAAGTCTCTGTTTGGAGACAGTGTTTCCAAAGCAGACAAAGAGCTGCTCAGAGCATCTAAAGTACTGCGTGCGATCCAAGTAGATGCGCAAAGTACGCACCGGACACAACAAAGACAGGGCTGGGTTTGCCTCCTCCTGAGGCAGCACTTGCAGGTTCACCACCTCAGGGAGAAGGGGGTTATGGGAACCTTGAGCACATAGCCCGGCCGGAGTCTCAGGATTACGTGAGAGTCACCCAGACCGAACTCCAGGCAGTTATCGCTGACAGAGAACACTTGCAGGTCCCCGACCCTCTTGATGGAGGTGAGCGCAATCAGGAGGGCCGTCTTCAAGGAGAGGGCTTTCAACTCGACTGAGTCTAGTGGCTCAAAGGGGGCTTCGCGAAGGCCCAGGAGGACCACGGAGAGATCCCATGAGGGGAACAGGCGTGGCCTAGGAGGATTCAGCCTCCGGGCGCCTCTCAGGAACCTGAAGATCAGGTTGTGCTTCCCTAAGGACTTACCATCCACTGAATCGTGGTGTGCTGTTATGGCGGCCACATATGCCTTCAAGGTGAAGGGGGACAGCGTTCCTCCAGCCTCTCCTGCAGGAAGGAAAGCACTGACCCGTCTGCACATCTCTGAGGGTCTTCAGCTCGGGAAGAACACCAATTCGTGAACCGACTCCACTTTAGGGTATAAAGCTGCCTCGTGGAGGGAGCTCTGGCTTGAGTGATCGTGTCTACCACTGCTGGTCTTCTGCGTCCCATCCAAGGGCCAGACGTCAAGGTTCCAGAGGTCTGGGCGTGAGTGCCAGATGGTGCCCCGTCCCTGAGAAAGAAGGTCCTTCCTCAGGGGAATTCACCAGGGAGGGGCTGTCACGAGGAGCGTGAGGTCTAAGAACCAAGTCTGGGTGGGCCAATACGGGGCCACGAGGATGACCTGCTCCTCGTCCTCCCTGACCTTGCACAGGGTCTGTGCAAGTAGGCTCACTGGGGGAATGCATACTTGCACAGCCCCTGGGGCCAGATGTGTGCCAGCACGTCTGGGCCGAGGGGGGCCCCTGTCGGAGAATACCAGAGCAGGCAGTGGGAGGTTTCTCAAGAGGCAAATAGGTCTACTTGTGCTTTGCTGAACCGACTCCAAATCAGCTGGACCACCTGGGGGTGGAATCTCCACTCTCCCCTGAGTGTCACCTGCTGTGAACCGGGGCGGGCGCCTGGCGAACTGAATTGCGTAGCTGAGTCGGATGGTCCTGGCCAACCACTGTGATGGGTTGGAAAGCGCTAGCCACGCGTCCAAGCTCCGGGTGAGGGGCACTAATGGGATGATCACATTTAATATACCTGTGGGTGGGGCCTCGTGGCAGGAGGGAGCAGGGGATGCCACGTCGAGGAGCCTCGCTTTGTCTGAACTCTTGGCTGCGCTGAGGGGACCCCCAAAGCACTTACCTTGCTCCATGTACTCGGCGTTGGGGGGGGGGTTGTGACGGTTGAGGAGGGACTTTTTGACCGTCCTCGTAGTCCGTCACAACCACCTGGCCGTGGGTGTGAGTGTGGTGCGACCGAACACGAGCCCCCCAACTAACTCGCAGGTGCTCAGTGCCTGGTTGCCGTTGTAGGTTCTACTGGTTGTTTAGATCAGTGTTACTATCAGAAATAATTAATCATTATTTCTTTAGTTATTAATTAATATTTAAATTAAATAATAGAATCTAACTCATTAAAGCCTCATACGGGGCACCGGTAAATGTAGTGCGCTACGTTCAGGAGCGGGTTTGGTTATTAGCAATAATTGATAATCATCAAAGATAATTATCAATTATTAAAATCAATATAACATTGATTTGAATCAATGTTAGCTCTTTTAATCCTTCACATCAACAAGCAAAGATAACCATCACATTCAACAGAATATTAATTATCATCAAAGATAATCATTAATTATTATAATCAATGGAACATTGATTAGAATTACCACTAGCTTATTGATCCTTCAAATTCAACAATCATCAAAGATAATTATCAATTATCAAAATCAATAGAATTTTAATAAGGATTAATATTGCCGGGGCACCACCCTGGAATCAGGGACTAATAACCAAACAGTATAACAGTCTCAATATTAGATTGTTCTCTTAAGAAAATCGACATTCAAAAGGAAACAATGAAGGCTTGAATCCGAGCACTGACATCCCCTGCCAGCATTTGACACAGGTGTATGCAAAACAAACCAAAACACTTCTCTTTGAAATATAACAAAGTTTATTTATGCAGTAATATCAATTAATAATCAATACAATGCAGTCAATAAACTTCCGACTTACAACTACAAATTAAACAGTGACATGATTAGATATGGTAACCAAAATAATCCTATAACACATGAGAGTGTTGTGTCGACTTGTGTGTGTGTGTAAGGAGTGACGCGCACAAAATGGCGGACATGACTGTCATGGAAAGTACATCACGCGAGATTTCCGGCCAGAGAATATTGCCACGAATGAGGGCGGAGAGAAGCTGGTTAATGGCATCTGCCTGTTTACCACGTGTCTCCGCTTGTACGATAACTTAGGGACAAAGCTGAGCTTTATCACGAAGTTATCTACTAGCCAAAAGTGTGTGCGAGAATATTTGTGAGGGGTCGCCTGTGTGTGTGGTTAGTACGAGAGAGAGAAAATAAAGTGGCAGCACCAAAGCCGGTTTTGCGATCGTGGGAGAGAAAGCATCTGTTAGTTTATCACTCAGAGACATGGCAGACGGCTCGTAAACTGTCCCGCGGTCTTTGGTTCTTTAATGGATAAACTTAGTGTGCCGGTCTCACCCGCGATGGCGGAAATACACAACAGTCCAATGTGGTTGGACTACAACACAGCAGATCTCATTCGTGATAACAGTACATTACAGTAATACCTTGAGTATTATTAGCAGCAATGAGCGGACTCGGCGGTCCATAAACTGTACAAGCAATAACCTTGATACACAAGAATAAAACACTATAATATTCTATCTCTGCCCAGACGTAAACCTCTTACTTGGATCGTATGAGGACGTAGGTAGAATGCGTGTTCATCCATCCTTTAACTCCGACTCGGTTCCTCGAGGCTCGGGTGATGGCGGGAGGCCGTTTACTCGCTCTGTCGGCAGGCGGTACGGCTGCTGATTCTTGGCGGGCTGGTGGAGAAATCAGCGATGTCGACTTGATTGAAGAGGGAAGAGAAATCTTTTTTTCTTCACTACTGCAGGCAAACGGATGAAGATGCAGATTGCTCGGTGGTCTCCTTCGGATCCGTTAGTGCTCGGTGGAACACAGAGTAATCTTAACTCGTCCAGCGAGATGGAGATTGTATGGCCACAGTTTCAAGTCGGATGTTACTTCCTTGTGCCACGAGGCTACACCTGAGAGCAGCGATGAGCTGCGTCTACACATGGTGAGCAAAGTTGCTGAAAGCAATGCCCGGAAGGGTCTCAGAGTTATTTCTACTCCTGATGATGTCATGGTTGAGGGCCGTTCTGTCGTGTGCCTCATCCAATAGGAGTTGAGAGTTCGATCCTTTAGTGAGCAAGGCTTCATGGGATTTGTAGTCTGTTTTGGACTCCCTTTGTTTGATTTTGGCGTGGTTTTTATCAGTAAGATGTATGACTGTGTGTGGGCCTCAGTCAGGTTTTACGACTGTGTTAGGCCTGCCTTTGTCTTCTATCTGAATACCGTGATAACGGTGGTTGTAAACACTGGCTATGTGACCCAGGGTGTGAGGAAATTGCTTTTTTGAAAATTTGGAACCGCAGCCCATTCGGGGTGCGGCGAACATAAAAGAAAAGGAAACCAAGGATTTATCTCCCGGCCCTCCATCGGGGAATGGAGTGGTCTGGATACCAGCTCCGGGTTTGCAGCAGACATCTCGCTCCCTGGGTCGTCCGTCTCAGGGGCGTTTAGGAGCCTTCCGGATCCTCGTGCCGGCCCGTGAGGCGGGGGGCGTCAGCTTTCTGCTGGGGGCTCTACATTGGGGCCAAGAACTGGGCTTTTGCCGCCGCAGGGGGATGCCCTCGGCGAGCAGACGGGATACGGGATCTTGAGCCGCGCCGGCAAGATGTGTTGTATAGCCTCCATCTGCTTCCTCACCGCCAAGAATTGCTGGGCGAAGTCCTCAACGGTGTTGCCGAATAGGCTGATCTGGGAGATGGGGGCGTTGAGAAAGCGAACCTTTTCCGCGTGCCTCATCTCGACCAGATTCAGCCACAGGTGGCGTTCCTGGACCACGAGGGTGGACATCGCCTGCCCGAGTGCTTGCACCATGACCTTCGTCGCCCGGAGGGCGAGGGCAGTCGCTGAGCGCAGCTCCTGCATCACATCGGGATCAGAACTACCCACGAGCAGTTCCTTTAGTGGCTTGGCCTGGTGTACTTGCAGGAGGGCCATGGCATGCAGGGCAGAGGCGGCCTGACCAGCTGCGCTGTAGGCTTGGCCGTCAGAGACGACATCGTCCTACAGGCCTTGGAAGGGAGTGCTGGGCGATCCCGCCAGGTGGCTGCACTTTGCGGGCACAGGTGCACCGCAACCACCTTATCCACCTGAGGGACCTCCATATACCCGTGGGCCACCCCACCATCGAGGGTAGTGAGAGTAGACGAGCTGGCAGGTCGGTTTCTAGGGAGGTGAATGGACCAGTAGTGGAAGACAGCTTGCTGACACACAGAAGAAAAAATCTGAATGAGTGGTTGCGAGCCAGCTCCTTTTATACCCGTATGTCCAGGGGAGTGGCATGCAAATTCCACTTGCCAATTCTCATTGGCCTTTTCTCAAAGACCTGAGGTGTTTGGGGCTCCCAAGGGTGACCCCTAGTGTCACTACATCGACACAACGTCGAGTGAGTGACAGAAGGGGAAATTCAGTTCTTTTGTTGCCAAGTTTTATAGCACACTTATTGTTCAAATAAATTGATTTAATGATATCATACACTTTACCACCTACACCAGTTTGGAGTATTTTATTTAACTCTCTCTCTCTCTCTCTCTCTCTCTCTCTCTTTCTCTGTCTCTCTCACACACACACACACACACACACACACACTCTCTCTCTCTCTCTCTCTCTCTCTCTCTCTTTCTCTGTCTCTCTCTCTCACACACACACACACACACACACACTCTCTCTCTCTCTCTCTCTCTCTCTCTCTCTCTGTCTTTCTCTCACACACACACACACACACACACACACACACACACACACACACACACACTCATTTATGATAAAACAGACAAATAAAACAGAAATATTGATGACTGACTTTTTCGTACCTTAATAGGGCAATGTATCCTGGGAGATACAACTCATAAATATATCAAAAATGTCTTTGGATATGTTTTACTTAAGTCCAAATGATATAAAATGTTACATGAAATATTTTTTTGCTAATCATTTTCTGCTCTTGCCTGTTGAAGGGTTATAGTGTGCTTTCATAGACATTACATAATAAATCATATAGATCAGGATTTTTCCTGCATTGCAAATTTTATGATATTCATCTCACATTCGACTGTTTAAAGTGCTAAATATGCTTCTCATGTGGAACGTGGATGTACACGGTGTGGCGCTATGTGTCCACTGGCGTGTATTGAGCGAAGCAAAGTGGGCATTTTAAATTCATTCAAATACGAGCCAAGCGCCACGTTCGCGAGGTGGATTCTCATTGGAATTAATTGAAAACAGTTGCTTTGCTTCGCTCAACACACACCAATAGACACACAACGTAATAGAGTGCAACAGTCTGGTTCCGGAAGTAAAAATCCCATCCCACATTTATCCCGTAGAGGAATTGATTTTCAACGGTAACTTATAAATCTTTAAAGGCAGACCTACCGTGAGCTAAGAGGTTGTTCATCGATGGTATATGCGTCCGCTGAAGCCATCAGTCAGAGTTATTTCAACTTCATTGTTTAAAAATCATGTTTGATAGTGGAATTCATGGTAAACAATTAAATTACCCATACAGCAGAGAAAGATGCACCAATCAGAGAACCGCGGCTAACGAAACCTGCGAAATGTGCCTCGGAGGGACCACGTGCTCCCATGATGCACTGTGAATGACGTAATCGAGTCGGTCTCCCTACACCCTTAAACTAATTATCTATTTGTACATATTGAAAGATTTTGCAATAAACTTAAAATATACTGTTTCTATATTTATAATCAACAACCAAAAATCTATAGTTTTATATATTCCCATTGATTTTTATTCAGTGACATAACTCGCAATGCTTTATGGGATTGTAGTTTGTGCCCTCATGAAAGACGGTACACAGCCTTGTATCTTTGTCTTTATGTCTGATTTTCAAATACTTTTTTGCCTCAAAACAAAGTTTGTGATGTTGTGATTCTCCTCATAGCTGATAGGTTTGGTTCATGGCTCACAACTCTTTTATGAAGGATTTTATTAAAAGTCTATGCCAGAAATGAATGAGGCAAATACTTCTGGAACCCAGACGGCTGAAAAAGTGGGCGGTCACTGTTGTGCTCTATTGAGGTTTTGCGTGGGTGTTGCGCATTTCACAGAGAATCTCTCGAACAAGTGGTGTGCTCTGCTCTATCCTACTGTATCTCTAGAGCATGGAGGTGCGCACGCCACGGGCTTCCCTTGATATGCAAGCTCCGATGACAGGATAGCGCTGAGCGGTATGTGACCCATTGCAATTCTACATGACAATTTTCTATTTTAAAGCATCATGGAGCTATTCAACCATTCCAAACTGATAGACAGCCTCGAAATTCTGAACAGCACTGACGAGGAAAAGAGAAAACACCTGCTCTGCAATGACATCAAAGACATTTCACATCTACACATAAACACCCTTACAAACATTTATCACAGTAAACAGTAACAGAATTTTTCATTTCAACTATGGCAGCTGTAGTTAAAAAAGTTAGGTTTTTAAATGTGTATAGGCTATTGTTTTTTGTTTTCTTCTCCATAACAAATGAACATTTTTTTTTTTTTTTTTTTTAGACAGCCATGGTCTTACCTGTGATCAGGCAAGGGCAAGTACACTTTAGAATAAAAGACCTTTATAAATTATGAACAAAATCATGTGTGTCATATTGTAATACATTTCCTGTTCTAATGATGTATGAAATTAGGAAAATTCCTACAATCAAAATGATTCCTAAATCATTAAGAGTCTGATGAAAAGAAAACTGTATCTGTTATGGAGTAGGAAACAAACACTTTCACGATGGAAGTAGTCGCAAATCAGTAAAGTGGTTTATTTATAAATATTATAACTAGCCCTATAGAAATAATAAGTAAAGTTAGTTTGATTTCCCACAGTACCTTGAAGTCAGATTTTTGAACTGCAGTGTATCGTGCCACAATAAACCGTTACACCCCTAGAAATAATCAAATTATTAAAAATATGAATGAAAAATACAACCTAATAATAACCATTAGGGAACGTTCTTTTTACATTTTTTAAGTCTCACAAAACCTCCCTACAAGTTGACTGGTTTCCAAAAATAGAGATGATGAATAGTGGGCTCAGACCCATCACAAAGTGGACAAAAACAGGTCCACAGTGGACATGTACAATGTGAATACGAAGAAGAATTTGTTTTTTCTCTCTCTTTGTTTCACTGATTTATTTGTTTTTGACTGAAGTGAAAAATGTCTGAATTTGTTTATTTTTTAAGAGGATTGAAGTGTGAACCCTCAAAGATTAGACTTTATTAGCAGTAGAACATGGGCAAAACATTACAACATTTTGGTCTAAAGGACTTTTTGTTTCTCATATCGCAGTTCAAATTGCAATATTTTTCAAAATAATCACAAAACATGACTTTTTGTCTAACTTCTGCAGCCCTACTCTGGAACATAACCTGAGAAGTTAGGTTCACAGAGTAAATTGCTATGGTTACTAGGGGTGTAACGATTCGCTCGTTATCTCGATGCATCAATTTTTTTATTTGATTTAATGATATCATACACTTTACCACCTACACCAGTTTGGAGTATTTTATATAACTCTCTCTCTATATTGTCTCCTCAATTTGGAATGCCCAATTCCCAATACGCTCTAAGTCCTCGTGGTGGCGTAATGACTCAGTCCGGGTGGTGGACGACGAATCTCATTTGCCTCCGCATCTGAGACGTAAATCAGCGCATCTTATCATGTGGTTTGTTGAGCGCGTTACCGCGGAGACATAGCGCGTGTGGAGGCTTTATGCTATTCTCCGTGGCATCCACACACAACTCACCACGAGCCCCACCAAGAGTGAGAACCATATTATAGCAACCAAAAGGAGTTTACCCCATGTGACTCTACCCTCTCTAGCAACCAGGCCAATTTGGTTACTTAGGAGACCTGGCTGGAGTCATTCAGCATGCCCTGGATTCGAGCTCATGACTCCAGGGGTGGTAATCAGCGTCTTTACTTGCTGAGCTACCCAGGCCCCCATCTTGATGCATCGATTAAGAATCATGACGATTCATATGCTTTGATCTTGGAATATAATTTTTGAATCGTAAATCGATTGTGTTGCTCGATTATTGATTAAAAATACTAAAAATCGAATGCATCACGATTATTTTAAGATATTTAATATTTATTATTTAAAAGATATTTAAATAAACTACTGTAGGTTATCTGAGGGAACCGGTGTGAACGGCAGGCGCAGTGTATTACGTCATTACTCTCAGACTCCAGCCAGTTTACTAGCTAAAGTGGCACATGAGAGAGTTGCACGGAGAGTTACCATGAAGGGTAACGAAGAGCCAGAAATTTGCAAGGCGCCAGCCAATATGAAAACAAAAGTTTGGAAATACTTCGGTTTTCACAAAAGAGATGGAAACATGGACAAGTCAGTCGCAGTTTGCAGACATTGTAAATTCGAGTTCTTGAAAAATGAATCTCAGCAACCATCTCTGCAGACGCCATGGTATTAAGACAGAGATACTGTATCTGGAGCTGCAATTGTGGTAGCTGCACAAGTTCGGATGTGGTAAGGCCGCTTAACTCATTTGGTCAGAATCTTCCCAAAAACTCCACTCGAGCTCAAGTTATAACTGCATTCATTGCAAGATTTATAAGCATAAATATGCGCCCCTTTATCGTGGTGGAAAATACTGGTTTTCGAGAAATGCAGAAAACTTTAGAACCAAGATCCACAAGTCACAGCCATCAGTAATTCAGTGAAAAATGTATCCCTAATGGTTACTAGCATACCGTGAAAGATACTCTGGTTTTTTGGAACAGAAAGTTGAAGTTAAAAGTTTACATTGAATAAATTTACCTTGTTTAGTCACTAAACCTGTTTTCAGGAACAGACCTCTGGTCTCACAGAATCGCGTTTTCATAAGCGTTATTACTTTAATCTTCATCAACAGACAATAATGAAGAATGAAGAATGGACACAAACCTCTTTGTTCCTCAGTATCTTCATCTTTCATGGCATTTGAACTGCATGGTTCTGCATAACTCATGTCCTCACTCTCTTCTTTAATAAATATAATTTTACAATGATTTATCACGCAGATCTCAGTTGTAACACCTGGAGTTATTCCTGTTCACGTTGAAACAAGTCTTCGTTTAGGATGATGAGAATAATGCAGCATTTATAAACATGAATCTCAATTTACATACTTCTACTCACTTCTTATTTACAGCACTGTTTAATCTCTAATGAACATGTATGCAGTTAGCCCGTATTCTTCGATGTCGGATACTGGATATTCCTACTTGATCTGGTTTTCAAACATGGGGCGGCCTATTGTCCGATACTCGAATAATGTAGAAATAAACAAAACTACAATGGCAGTAGTTTTTACAGGTTTATAAGTATAAATAGAGAAGATCATTTACTGTTTTTCACATCTCTGCAAACGTGCGCCAAACATCATATAATACGGAAACTTTGGTGCATTTATTTTACTCATTGATGGATTGTATTTGCTTAAAAATGAATGTTTATAATAACTCTGCAACTCTCCCAGAGCGCCGCCATGTTTTCATGACGTCATACAACAGCATCTCGGAGGGGACATTCTTGATTTTTGCTTTTTTTTAAAGAAAAGGAGGAATGATTAGAAATTAATTTTTGTTGTAATCAACATTATGCCACAAATGCTGTCGATTTAGCATAACTTGTATTTAACCTGTAACTAGGGCTGACCCTAATAGTCGACCAAACGTTAGTCGTTGAGGAGAGTCTTTGTAGACCAAGTTTTGATTGGTCGGTTAGTTGCAGAAAAAAAAAACTCCATAGGAAGTGGCGAAGTCCCGCAGTCAGTGATGGGCAGATATGATAATTTACACTGCTGGTCCATGCGGTAATTAATTATGTCGGACATGAAATCCAAAGTTTGGGATCATTTCGAGAGGGTAAAGGATGACCCCTAAAAGGTGACATGCAAACTCTGCAGGCAAACATTAGCCTATCATTGATTGACCTCAAACATGGCTTATCATTTGAAACATTTAAGTAGCCTAACATTAGCCACTTGCTCTAACGTTAGATAACCTAGATAAATATGCGCAATTAGGCTTATCCAAGTGTTCGTTGGGAAGCTAAATTAGTACCTCGCTTACTGCATGTTTAACTTAATGTGCATTAGGGTTGAGCGATCTTCTCCAT
The DNA here is from genome assembly GCF_019703515.2 of Myxocyprinus asiaticus. NCBI lineage: Eukaryota > Metazoa > Chordata > Actinopteri > Cypriniformes > Catostomidae > Myxocyprinus > Myxocyprinus asiaticus. Next base: position 2,667,204 of record NC_059349.1, read on the forward strand.
AGTCAGATCGTCCTATCGTCAGGGAGGGGAGGGTGCGGTGTTCACATTCAAACCGACGAACACCGGTATTACCGCTGGTTGGGTGCTAGGTGGTACTATGGGGTAATTTTCGTTAAGCAGGGTTAGGGTTAAGCCTACACAATAAAGCAAGACTTTGAACAAACATTGAACTTTATTTTGTATTTATTTTAACCAAAAATTCAAATGAAACTGGAAAAAAAAATAAGTGCAATTCAAATGTGTGTTGTTCAACCTTTTTAAAGATGGCTTTACAACAGTTGTGAAGGGCAACATCTCTCTGGCAAAGACCTACTTCATCCGTGCATTCTCATTCTCTCGGGTATTTTGTTGTCTGGGAAAATACATCATGTGTGTGAATAAATTTGTTTTGTTCCCTCCTTCACGATATATATATATATATATATATATATAAATAATTGCAATATCCAATTACATCGGTAACCCCCCCGGCTGAGGGATCGGTGAATATTCTTGCTTTAGTGATTTTGCATTGAAAATTAAATAAATTAATTTAAAAAACAAAAAACTTAAATGAAATAAATTTCTGAATTCAAATTGCACTCAAAACGAAATGAAAAGCAATTAAAATTACGAAGTGATCAAAATAATAATAATAATAATAATAATAATAATAATATTATATATATATATATATATATATATATATATATATATGTGTTACACCTGCGGCGCCTTCTACCTCTCCTGTACGCCGCCAGAGGTCGTATTAACATCCCACGAACTCCATTTCCCATATTCCTCCATTCAGACTGATTACTCTCACACCTGTTCCATATCAACTCTGGTTATTTAAGTTCCCTGTTTTCTCACATTCAGTGTAAAGTCTTGTTTGCCTTGTCAACATTTCTGAGCGTTATTTACCCATCCTGTTTTTTGACTCCTGGATGTTTCTCGTTTCCCAGCCAGCTTGTGAGTTTTTGTGGATTTATTGCCTGTTTACCGGATTACCCCTCTGCCTATCGGATTTACTTGGTTTGCCTTTCTGGACTGTCTGCCTGTGTACCGAACCCTTGCCTGTCTTTTGTTTACTATTGCTTGCCTTTTTGTTTTCCCTTTTATTTTGTTACTTTGTTTTACTATTTATACTGTTATTAAAACTGCGCATGGATCTTAACACACCTGCCTCGGCGTCCTCGCTACAGAACACTTTGCCAAACTTAGATCCAGCAGCTTTTCAACAGTTACATGAGCTTGTTATAGCGCAAGCAGCAATGCTTACTAGTCACCATCAGCAGCTGTGCAAGCTCACCTCTATCATGGACAACCCGCAAGTATCTCCGAAGGGGGTTTCCACTAACAACTCAACCTGCAGCACAACGCATCCTACCGCTGTTGTTAATCCTCGACTCTCACTTCCAGAGAAGTTTGATGGATCACCCAGTAAGTGTCGAGGTTTTCTCTTAAAATGTAAGCTTTTTGTCACAACTACCCCTAATGTATCCCAGTGATGAAGCTCGTGTTTCCTTCATTGTATCACTGCTCTCAGGAAAAGCACTAGACTGGGCTACGGCAGTTTGGAGTCGTGAAAACATTTTAAAGGGTTCCCTGTCTCACTTTCTAGTCTTGTTTACAGGAGGTTTTTGAGCACTCTGAGGGTGGGAAGGACCCAGGGGAACTTCTATTGAGTTTAAAACAGGGTAAGAAGTCTACTGCTGAATTCACCTTATCCTTCTGCACACTAGCAGCGCAAACTGTATGGGTGGAAGACACTTTGAAGCTGTTGTTCCGTCAGGGGTTAAATCCGGACCTTCAAACGGAACTAGCATGTCGTGATGAGGGGAGATCTCTTGTTGGATTCATCAAACTCGCCATTCGCCTGGATAACCTGATCAAAGCCCATCGTCCAGTTAGGTCTCTATAGTCACTTCCCTCTGACATCGCTGCAACCAGTTATCACGAGCCCATGCCAGTGTGTCGTGCTTCTCTCTCCTCTGAGGAACGACGACGCCGACTCAGAGAGTTTATGTATCTACTGCAGACAGTCGGGACATTTACTGGCTGCCTGCATAACTCGTCCCCCCATGGCGGTGAGTTTGGAACTTTCAAACTTAATTCGAATGTATCAGTTTGAACTTTCTGTGACTTTGCATGTTCTCAGTGACCATCATTTGTCTGACATGTTAGATTCAGGGGCTGCAGGTAACTTCATTGACCTGGTTCTCGCCACGAATCTAAAATTGTCTTGTTTCTTGTGTCCCTCCTTTACATGTCTCGGCACTAGATGGACGACCCCTGGGCTCTGGCAAGATTCAACAAATCACCCAAACCATTCGTCTTCAAGTGGGACTCTTTCATCATGAGGATTCAGTTCCTAGTCACTCACTCTCCTAAGAACCCAATTGTTCTTGGCCTGCCATGGCTTAGACTTCACAACCCTGAGGTCTCCTGGAGAGATGGTCAAATCACTCGTTGGAGTGCTTCCTGTTTCCAGTCTTGCCTCAACCTTCCTGAACCCATCACTCTTCCTCCTGTAAGCACCACGACGATCCTCCCTGAAAAGGAGATTTCGATCCTGTCACATTGTTTTTCGGATCTCCAGGAGGCATTCAGCAAATTAAAGGCTACGCAGCTTCGCCCTCACCATTCCTGTGACTGTGCCATTGACCTTCTGCCAGGTGCCTCTCCTCCACATGGACGGATATACCCCTTATCTGAACCTGAAACTAAAGCCATGGAGGAGTACATTTCCGCTTCTGCTACTTTTTCGTTGGAAAGAAGGATGGGGGTCTTCATCCATGCATTGACTACCGAGGCCTGAACTCAGTTACTATAAAGTATCGCTATCCCATCCCTCTGGTACCAGCAGCGTTAGAGCAGTTACGAATCGCCAAGACCTACACCAAGCTGGATCTTCGTAACGCCTACAATTTAATCCGCATCCAGGAGGGGGATGAATGGAAGACAGCTTTTTCTACACACACTGGCCATTATGAATACCAGGTAATGCCTTTCAGACTTTCCAACAATCCATCTGTCTTCCAAGCCTTTGTTAATGATGTTTTTAGAGATCTTATTGACAAATGGGTGATAGTCTACATCGATGACATTCTGATATACTCTTCTTCCCTTGATGAGCACATTCAACACATCAGAGTGGTACTCAACCACCTCAGTCAACATCAACTGTACGCCAAGATGAAGAAATGTGAGTTTCACCTGTCGACCATCACTTTCCTGGGGTATGTCATCTCCCCCGAGGGGGTCACCATGGACTCTTCCAAGGTACAAGCCGTACTGCAGTGGCCACTACTGGTGTCTGTCAAGGAACTACAGCACCTCCTTGGTTTTGCTAATTTCTACAGACGGTTCATCCAAGGTTTCAGCTTGGTGGCTGCCCCACTCACCTCATTGTTCCGTGGTAAAGCCCAGAAACTAAATTGGACATCTCCTGCCCGTCAAGCCTTCGATGACTTCAAACGTCGCTACACCACTGCCCCCATTCTCCATCATCCAGACCCCACTCGACCCTTCGTGCTGGAAGTGGATGCCTCGGACTCGGGAGTTGGTGCGGTGCTCTCCCAATGACAAGGATCTCCTGCTAAACTCCATCCCTGTGCCTTCTATTCACGCAAGTTATCAGCTGCTGAGAGAAATTATGATGTCGGCAACCATGGACTTTTAGCCATAAAGATGGCTTTTGAGGAGTGGAGACACTGGCTAGAGGAAGTTCGTCATCCTCTTCTGGTGATCACAGATCATCGCAACCTGGAGTACATTCAGTCTGCCAAACACTTAAATCTTCGTCAAGCTTGATGGTCCCTCTTCTCCAGGTTCGATTTTACCATCACCTTTCGACCTGGCTTCAAGAACACCAGAGCCGACGCCCTGTCCCGCATTCATGGGTCCACCACTGGCAACAACCCTGTGACTTCCATTATCCCACCTATTCTCATTGTCGCTCCTGTAAAATGGGACATAATTGCTGACATCACCCAAGCTCAGAACCAACAACCCCTCGTCTATGGAATGTGCTGAGAACCTGTTTCAGTACGTCTTCCACTTTTATGGCCTACCCGAAGACATTGTCTCTGACCGTGGTCCCCAGTTCACCTCCCAAGTCTGGTCTGCATTCTTCAAACTGCTCGACGTCAATGTGAGTCTAACCTCTGGTTACTATCCTCAATACAATGTTCAAGCCGAAAGTTTAAATCAGGACCGTGGTAAGTTCCTCCGGACCTACTGTCAAGTCAACCAGCACAACTGGAGCCGTTTCCTGCCCTGGGCAGAATATGCTCAGATATCACTGTTCAAACCAGCTACCGGAACTACGCCTTTTCAAGTGCATCTTAGCTTTTCAACCCCCACTCTTTCCCTGGTCCGGGGAACCATCTGATGTACCTGCAGTCGACAACTGGATGCAGCGCAGCGAGGCTATCTGGGATCAAGCTCACGTCCACTTACAGCATGCCATTCGCTGACAGAGTGAACAGGCAATCTCCATCAGTGCCCTGGCCCTAACTATGCTCCTGGACAATGGGGCTGGTTATCTACCTGAGATCTTTGTCTGTGACTCCTGTGCAAGAAACTTAGTCCCAGGAATGTAGGTCCTTTCAAGATTCTTCGTCAAATAAATCCTTTATCTTTCAAACCCCAGCTCCCTGCTAATTACAGTGTTTCCCCCACCTTTCATGTTTCCCTGCTCAAACCTGTGATGCCTCCGAGAGAGGAAGGCCCTCAAGAACCACAGAGACCCCTTCACATTCCTCATTGATGGAGAGGAAGCCTTTCGGGTACAAGCTCCTAGACTATCGACACCGGGGTCGGACGCTTCAATACCTGGTTTACTGGGAGGGTTACGGCCCTGAGGAGCATTCCTGGACGAACTCTGAAGACATTCTAGACCCTGCTTTCATCACTGAATTCCATCACAATTTTCCTAACGTCCCGCTCCCAGAGGTTGAGGTAGACCCAGATGCAGACAATCTCCTCACGTCAGGAGCCATTCGCAGGGGGGAGCTCTGTTACACCTGCGGCACCTGCTACCTCTCCTGTACGCCGCCAGAGGTCGCCATCCCCAGAGTATTAACATCCCACGAACTACATTTCCCATATTCCTCCATTCAGACTGATTACTCTCACACCTGTTCCATATCAACTCTGGTTATTTAAGTCCCCTGTTTTCTCGCATTCAGTGCAAAGTCTTGTCAGCATTTCTGAGCGTTATTTACCCATCCCGTTTTCCCTGTGTTTTGACTCCTGCCTGTTTCTCGTGTTTCCCAGCCAGCTTGTGAGTTTTTGTGGATTTATTGCCTGTTTACAGGATTACCCCTCTCGGGTAATCGGATTTACTTGGTTTGCCTTTCTGGACTGTCTGCCTGTGTACCGAACCCTTGCCTGCCTTTTGTTTACTATTGCTTGCCATTTTGTTTTCCCTTTTGTTACTTTGTTTTACTACTTATACTGTTATTAAAACTGCACATGGATCTTAACCCACCTGCCTCGGCGTCCTCGCTTCTCTCTCTCTCTCTCATATATATAAAACGTCATTTACCGTCAGGCAAGTATGCGTCTAAACATGCAGGCTGAAAATTACTTACACAAATGAAGACATAAAAACAATTATAAATGTAAAAATAATAATTATAATGATAATAATCACTGAAATATAAATCATGGTTTGAGGTGAACGTGTTTTTGTATTTTATGTTTTAATCACAGATGTATAGGCTGCAGAGTTGTGGTCACAATGAACTGCTCTGTGGAAATAAAGTGAACTGAACTCAAAGCACCTCCTGAGCTGAGATGTCTGAGGTCATTTGTAGCATTCATAGATGATATTGTTCTTGCAAAAAAAAAAAAAAATTCAGAAGACAGAAACAAAGAAACAGTGATAACTTTTTACATATGCGTGTTCCACGAGACTGCACGCCTCCGTACAAACAGCATGTCATACATGCACATAGATGGCTTTTCTGTCATCTGTTCTTAATAATATAATAAAGTGTGTTTCTTCAAGCACATGTCTGTGTCTACGGGCAAATTACTTGTAATATTAATTTGATAATAGCCTAATCAGTAGCGGATTTAGGCATGGGCGACATGTGCAGTTGCCCAGGGCGGCATCTTGCGGGGGGGACAGCACGAGGCACCCACACAGACCCCACATTCAGAATCATTACCGCTTTTGCCGGTGTCACGGCGGCTCGCTTCGTGCGTGCGCTTGTAAAATGTATATTTTAAAGGCTCATTATTACGGTTTAGTATTTCTCTGTAATATAGAACAGTGTTAGCAATGTTACTTATAACATTCTTTCTCAGCCCTGGAACTCAAACCATTTTCTGATGCCCCCCAAAAAATATATATTAAGTAATTATATTAATATCATAAACGTGCGACAACTAGTCGACTAATGGCTTAAACTAACATCTACTAGTCAACAAGGAAAATCTTTGGTCGGGGGCAGCCCTAGCCGGAACATTCCTTTAATGCTTAAATGGCATACCCAAAAGAGCTTATCCACCTTTTTCCTGAACGTGGAAGGGTTCCACGATTCGACTGTTTTCAATTTCCGGTCTACAGTGTTTTCACTCGCATCGACATATATTCTTAGCGGTAATGTAATGTTTAAGGTATTAATTTTGTAAAAAATTGTCAAAAAACATGCCTATAATTCACAGAGTCGAGATGACTGTTTTTTTTTTATAGACAGTGACATAACATTATACCTTTAAGACAGTAAGTATGGAAAGTCATTAAATTAACTTTGGTGTTGTTCTCCAATATGTCAAATATACCAGGACATTTTTTTTTTGTTGTTGATAAAGCAATCCAAAAATATAGCATTTGGAAACATGGTTCCCAAAGTGGACATTTATTTATCAAAGTGTCCAAAAACATCTCCAAGCAAGTTTTATTGAACACTAAAACAGATCAACTTAAAACTATGGATGCAAAAATTTAAATCTAAATGTTAATAATAAATAATTTAAAATTGTGTCAGCTAATTGCCTGATGTTAAAATTCAGATCACTTCATAAAATGTGTGTTGAGCACCCTCATGTATGTGCGATCTGGGTCTGTTTACCCCACGTGTTTACCCCTGCGTCTGAAACCAGGAAAATGCTGCCTCTGGAGGCTGTATATGGAGCCAGAAAGGGATCAAGGCACGTCCGAATCAAATGTTCATGTCACATCCTGTCTACTGAGATACCTCCAAGTGAGAGCGCGAACCAAATGATTCAACAGCGCATGCGGGTGCTTTCTGAGTCATTCAGATTGAATTGCGAACCGATTCAGAACACTTTGTGATCACGTTAGACTCAAATGAACGATTAACTTTTGTATCGGACATTTTTAGTTCTGATTCAAAACTGACGATAGTAAACACCGGGCATGATGTAGTGGTGTAGCTTTTGTCAAAGATACGATACGCTGCATAGAGTCAAATCCACAGTTAAACGTCTCATTCTAAGGACAGTGCCTTTTTACAGTATACTGTCCCCATCTCTATACTGGAGTGTTAGGAGTAGGACCCACACAGACCGCAGGGTGAGCACCCCATGCCTCACTAACACCTCTTCTAGCTGCAACCTTAGTTTCCCCCAGGAGGTCTTCCATCCAGGTACTGGCCAGTCTCAACCCTGCTTAGCTTCAGTGGGTAACCGGTCAAGAGCTACATGGTGATAGGCTGCTTAAAATAAATAAAAATGTAAAACATTTATTTCAATCAGTAATAACATTGCTACATTACTAATATTTTCAATTTATTGCTGTCAGTCCATTCAAATGTTTAATCAATATGTAACAATAATATTTTATTAACATTTTCCAAACAAAGCCTTCCACAGTATAAAGACAGAAATGCATCAATTCAAGTAATTTACTTAATAAAGTAATTTTTAGCAAACTACCTATTTACTTTTACTTGAGTCATAATATTTCTCAGTACTTCTACTCAGTACACTACAGTGAATTATTTCTTCAGTAGCAATACGTTTACTCGAGTAGAGATTTTCAGTTCTCTTTCCACCATTGGACCCCAGAGCCAAAATTTATTTTCAAATTATTTGTCAAAACTGGTAATTGTCCATTTTTTCTTCATGTTGTTCTTGATCTTCATCAACACCGATTGCACCACCAAGTGGTGAAGTCCAGAAGCAGCAAATTAAGATTGTACATCGGCACTCTACTGCTTTTCTGCAAAGCCAGGATGCACTTGATGTTGAATTTCCAACCAAATTTCAACAGATCAAAATGTAAGTCTTTTTTTTTTACTCTAAATCTCCACTACTTTCACTTTCAGATGTGAAAGTGAAACTAAACAGGCACTATATGTGGCTTTAAGATGTAAAAGTGAAAGTGTAAAAAAGGACTTAAATATTGATCTGGTTTTCACCCACACCATTATATCGCTTCTGAATATATAGATGTAACCACTGGAGTCGTATGGATTACTTTTATGTTTCCGTTGTGTGATTTTTGGAGCTTCAAATGTCTGATCATCATTCAGTTGCATTGTATGGACCTACAGAGCTGAAATATTCTTCTGAAAATATTCATTTTTGTTCTGCAGAAGAAAGAAAGTCATACACATCTGGGATGGCATGAGGAATGATGAGAGGATTTTCCCTATTGGGTGAACTATCCCTTTAATTATACATGTAAAACGAATTGGATTAAACCACATTTAAGGAATCCCACCTCTTTGTGGAATTGCATACAAATAACATTTTCTCTAAATTAGGTCTACATTTTTGCTTATATTCAATTACAACCCTAACAAAATTCCAGCCAAGCTATCATCTTTCCATAAACAATTTCTTCTAACCTGGACCTTAATTTACAAACATATAATTTTGGCACAACAGAGATATGCTGTTTAAAAATAAATCACTTTTTTATGGGATAACACTTAACAACTGGGTTAAGAACAATATTATATTGGTTAATCAATTATTTAATGATTGAGGTGTCCCTTTTAAATAGGAAGAAATTTTTATCTCATTTCGGAATCCCAGTCAGGGCAAGGGAATATGCTATTGTTTTTGTGCCATTCCCTCAGGGATTATCATCATTATGAAGGGCTATATTGACCATTCCTTTCAGAGTGAGCCACATCACATCTCAATGCTTTTGAAACATTTGTGGGTCAATCATGCCTTACCTCAGTTTCAAATAATAAGAGTGTCCGCGCTCTCTTCCAACATGAAGTTGTCTCTCATCCTAGTGCTACCTATTATTGGAGCAGATATGTAGATGACATTGAATGGGATAGAGTGTGGGCTCTGACTCAGAAAACTTTTATATAGAATGACATTAAAGAAGCTTCTTGTAGAATGATACATTGGTGCCACCCTACAAGAAGGTTTTCGCAGAGGTTTATTTCTGATGAATGTGATCCCCGAACTGAATATTTGTTTAACTTGTTTTGGTATTGTGAGTATTCTAAGAGTCCATTTGATTTCAAATTCTTCTAATAAAAAAGCTGTGAGGACAGTAACTATTTTCAAAAGGTACAATCTTTTCTCCCTACCTGGCATATAATATTTTATCATTTTGTATTTCTTTGTGTTGTTTAATAAAAATAAATAAATAAATGCTTGCTATAGTTCCAGCATCTACCAGCAGGAGCCATCAGGGACAATTCGTCTCTCTAGTCCAGACGCTCCACACTTCTTTCCTGTTGGAGGCAGCAAAAGCACTAAAATCTTGTTTGCCAGCCGTCATGAAACATTAGAAGAAGAACTTGAAGCCTCTTCCAGTTTTGGGACGCATTGTGGGTCAGTATTCTGGCTTATAACAAGGTATGACGAGTAAACCAGCTTTTCACAAACAGATCTGCCTGATACTGTCAAAAGATGGAGTTTATTAAAGAAGAGAGTGAAGACATGACTTATGAAACTCCATGCAGAATAAAAAGTGAAGAGACCGAGGAACAAATAGGTTGGTGTTTACTTTTCATGCTTCATAGGGAGACGCTAATGAACATCACCTGCACCTCATCAGAAACATTTACACATGATTTTGCATCACTAGCTGCTTTCAGAAAAGAAATTCTTTAAATCTTTATGACTAAATGAAAAATGTGTTTTATTTATTTTAATAAAAAAGAAACCAATAATGTACAATGCATTTATTAAATAAATACAATGGCACTTTGTATTATTATTTTACTTAAACTCCTTTAGAATAACTGATCCAGCGAATTTACATTAAAATAACACAAGCATTAACAAGTTTCAAACAAAAGCCAGGGGCTGATTTAGTTGAACTCGTCACAATTAATCAATAATCAATATTTACAGAGAAAGGCCCCCAAATAAAGATTTTTTATTAAAAAAACAATAATAATATTTTACAATAATTTTAATATATAATACATATTATCAGTGGTGGATTTAGGCATGGGCGACATGGGCATTTGCCCAGGGCGGCATCTTGTGGGGAGGGGGGGGCTTTGTTTTTAAATGATGAGAGAATTTACATTTTTTGGTGAACTATCCCGTTAATTCTGTCTTTGCTATATTTAGTTGTTGGTGTATGTTCTCATGCGTCCAGGATTGTAATGGAATACATGCAATGCCATTACACATTCAGAATACAAAAATGAAGTAACTATTCAGCCCCCGTTACGTTTTCAAGCACCTGTATTCAGAATACAGTTACTTTATAAAAATGTGTTAGAATACTTTTAAGAACACTTCTCTCGTAACCTCATTCATGAAACATTCGTAAATATATGTGTAAATTATCACTTATTTGAGCGTAAAATGGACCTTCACAAAAACTTTCCTCCAGATTCACGAACCCACCAGATTTGTCAGTAAAACGTGGGTATGTTAGTGAATTCCAGTAATTCGTAATTAGGGGGTGTGTGCACATTCATTTACAATTATCATAAGTCACGCCCATGAAAACGCAATATAAGGAATGCACCAGACTCACTAGTAAATGGGAATAGGGATATGCAGAACAGTAATGAAATGTTTTTAAAATGAAGTGCATTCAAATCACAACATTTTGATTTAGCAAACACACTGGTTTGGCCACATAGGAAGCGAGGAACTTAATGTCATCGCATGTTTTGGCTGCCAGAGGTTCTACTGTGAACAAAACAGTCCAAGAGGCTAATACAAATGGTTTGACATGAGGCTTTAGTGTAAAAAAAAATTCAAATCAGTCCACCACCATGAACATTAGCCTATCTGGTTCAGTCGAGCTCATCGCCAGCATCATTGGTGAAACTTGTGGGTAAATCATGATTGTTTCAGTGATATACAACAGGAAGAATCTTCAGAGAAATTAATAGAATGCCTGTAGAAGATCTTTGACTGAAATGCTGTAAACTAATAAAGATTTGCAAGCTACAGCAATGTGCAGGGCTTTTTTTCTTTATTCCCCCCCGTTGTAATGTGTGAGCCCCTGCCTGTGACATATAGGTTAACAGCATTAGCATTGACCATACGTTATCAACTGAAATATCGATGCCTATACTGAATTATGAAACCTAAATTTCATATGTTCATATCAAATGAAAAAACTGTCCAAACAGTCACGTTAGAGGGCATTAATTTCTTAGAGGAAATCAAACAAAAACTGTATCATTCCCAGGGCTGTAACCAGGGTTTGTATATTATTGAGGTCCGGGGTGGGATGTCAAGAATTGTACATTTTTTACATTGTATTTCTCTCTGTTCTATTTGTTTTCTGTGTTAAATTAGACCTTATTGATTGGATCACAATTAGCTAGGTGTGGAGAATGGATGTATTACTTGTTATTTATGCAACAATATTTATTAATATTTTCATATTAATAAGCATTGCTGCATGAATGGTAAATAATAAGAACATTGAGCAGGGGTGCTCACACTTCTATGGAATGAGGTCTACTTTTTCAAAATATTATAGTAAGATATAGGGCTGGGCGATAAAACGATCTTGATATTTATCGCGATAAAAAAATCCACGATATCGATGGTAAGCTTTTGAGTAATTTTCGATATTTAGAAATTCGATATGTGTTCTACATCTAGATGATCAGGCACGTGTCGCTAAAATGCGAGCAGTTCAGCCCTCTCAGACTGTTTGAAGTTGCTGTTAGTTGCCTTGCTAACGATTAGGCTACGCCAGTCACCGCAAGACATCATGACGACTGTTACACCCTCTCATCGTCTCTAGTGAGCAGTGCCACAAAACAACAGTGCTGTGTACATCAGATCTGATCTTTCTGCACTGTATTCTCGAATATTTTTCTCTAGCACTGAACATGCTTCATTAATGCCCTGTCCCACTCTGCATGTGTTGCCTCTTTTCCCCGCATGAAGGTAGACATGAGGCGCCGCGTAAGTTAACGCGGTTCTACAGCGCTTTTAGACCATAACGTTTTTTCCTTCTAAATGTAGCTTTATTAATCAGCATGTTACGAGCCTTTAATAATAAACAAATAGATTGCTGTTCAAATTAATCAGATGTCATCATCTCTGGCATGGATGACAAGGAAAGACAATAAAATTACTAGTTTTTAGCCTAGTCTTTTACACTAATGAAAATATAAAAATGAGCCATTCAGTAAATTTTATCATGAAAAAATTCTCATGAACCGCCATACAATATCATTCCTCAGTCACAAGGGCTTCTATGCCCCAATACCTGGGTTTCTGAATGTTACGAAATATACAAATAATTTGAATGTAAAAATTATATGCTGTCATCATGCTTCAAAACGAACAGATGATCTTTTAACATTCATATCTAACTTCACTCGACACAAGACCCCACTGCTTTGGCTGTCTCTGGGTCCCCAATGCAGTTTTGTATAGACTATTTTGACTGTTTAGGATTTTTTTTTCTTCATTTTTTTTCTGCCAACTTGGAAATTCAATTTTTTTTTACAAATGCGAATGTATATTGTGATAAATATAGATATTGAACAATATGAAAGAATATTGTGATATTTTTGGCCATGTCACCCAGCCCAAGTAAGATCTGCCATGCAAAATTTAAAAAGGCCAACACTGTAAGCAGTGTTGTCACAATACTACAATTTTAGTAGTCGAAACCAGTACCAGTTAAATTAAACTATTCTCTAAACCATTTTCGACCATTACTAATTTAAGTAAACATTGTTTCAAGTTAAGTAATTATTAAAGACAAAACAGTCAGTAATAAAATGAGAAGACACAAATTACAAGCAACAGAAACAAATTAAAAACAATAGAACAAAGAAATACAAATTAAGTGACAAATATAAGATTAAAAAAAAGTGCTTTAGGATTTTCAAAGCAGTATCAAGTAAATTCAGAATAAATTGAAGTGAAATGTGATATTAAACTACTTATATTACTGATCTTTACTAGATCTTTACTCGACCAATATGGGTTTTTTAATGGCTGATGCCGATATCCAGGGTGCAGGGTGGCCGATAGGCCGATACAATGTGGATATATATAACACAGTTTAATATAGTAAATAATAAAAACATAAAATTGCTAAATTTAGCACTATATTTACTCAATTTCACACAAAACTTTGTAAAAATAATATTGTATTTTATATTGTAGATAGCAGTTTCTACAGATTTCTGTTTAGTCTTCAAATTTTTTTGCACATGAAGAAATTAATTATTAGGAAGAGGGAAATAACAGTACACACAGTAGTCCAGCAACCATGGATGGCATGTCCACGTTAGCAATTGCATTTACTAAAAAAATACAGAATCAAACCAAGTGCACATACAGTGCATAGTGAATATGACATTTACGTATAGCACATGTGAAGCGCTTTAACCTTGAAGTTGCACCAGAGACTATTTAGTAGAGATGGGCCACTTCTATTAAAATTAATGGGAGAAATTGGAATGCTCAGCCAAGAAGCTCTCACGCCCAACAGTCAACTGATGTAGATAGGAAGTCCCGCCTTACAGGTAAAAGAGCAATCACCTTTTTGATACAGACATCGCCTGTCAATCAACTCGAGAACGCGCATGCACATTAGCCATAAAAGCTGGGAAAATTGCATTTCTTTTTTATTTATTTATCTGAGGTACATAAGCGGCATTTATGATACCAGTAGCCTAGTTTCCATCCACTTTTCATGCTATTTTGTTATCGACAAAGTGAAAATGCGAAATGAATCTGCCTGTTTCCATTCAAATGGCCTTTTATCGGTAAAAATGATGTGCGTGATGACATCATGCCTAAAAAAACACTTTGTCGCATAAGTTTTGGTTTATCGCAAAAGAAATCTGTCCTTAAGCCGTTTCCATACAGAAATGTGTGTTTATCGCTAATTTGCCTCCCAGATGTCCCTAATTTTTTTCCTCCGAAGTTTAGGTAAAATGGGGAGAGAATTGATATAATTCATTGAAATTAGCCAGCTTACTGTCATTTTAATTTCACAAATAAAAGCAATCAGAAGAGGAGTGTAGAGCCGAGGAGGGCGGGGCCGGGCTGGAATGAGACACACCCGGTCCCCAGTCAGCCTGATGGGGTGCGCGAGGGATAAAGGCGGCCGGGGACAACAGTTCGAGAGAGAGAGAATTGCAGGCAGCTCTACTGTGTGGTTTTTGGTTGTGTGTTTGTTTAAGTTGTTTATTAAATTATTATTTAAGTTGTCAAGCTGGTTCTCGCCGCCTCCTTTCCACTGAACCCCCTTACAAGGAGGAATTGCAATCAAAAGGGAGCAGTTGCCCTTCTGATAGGACTGTAATATTGGTCCTGATGTTGCTCCTATCGCAGGTTGCCACCGGTTCCGACCCAAAAGGGAATCGTCATGGCCCTGTTCAAGCTGGCATCCTGCACCAAGTAATGGGGAAATTTTCGGTCTTAGTATAAGGACCATCCATCAATGTGTATATGCTGTGTGCACAGCTATTAAAGAAACATTGATGCAGTGTAATATCAGGGTTTACATATGATACATTCCTGATATTCAATAGGCTATTTTGAACAATCATCTAATCTAAAGCATCGCCATCACAACTGCATTATGTCCCGCATATTTCTCCAGCAACTTTTAATGACCAACTGAACTTGATTGTCATCTAAAATTTATTTTAGTGTCATAATGCAATTTACATTTTCTGAAGAAGCTCAGCAAATGCAATCCGAGGTAAAGAGTGTTAGATTTATTAAAATGTGCAAAAGCTCGTTTTCTGAACGTGAACTCCGCATTGGACAAATAGTTCTGATAGTTTCTAGTCTTGAAGTGTAGAAAATGTCATTCGGCCGACTTTATTCGTCTACAGAACAGGGTAAGGCTAATTTAAGTTTGTGTAAAGTTTGTTTTTTTTGTTTGGTAATTTATTTAATTTAATATAGGGAATTTTGCCAGCATTTTTTCAAAAGTAAACTAAACAATAATTTGATAGAATTGGGTTATATGTTAGTGTTCCAAAAAAGCACACTGAAGCTTTTCTCCTAGTATTCTGCATATACTGTGTTTAATTTAAAACATTTTTGTGCACAGAATTTGTTTTTATTTTATTTTATTTTTTTTATTGTGGGCTATTTCCGTGACTGCCATCTATTATTTTGAATGGTGTGGAAAAGCAACTTTATTAAATAAATGGATGTCTACCATGATTAAATTAATCACAAAGAGTGGCCATTAATTTGTTCTCCGTGCACTTGACAATGTGCATGTCTTGATACGAGATATTTGTGTTGGCACTCCTGGAAGTGTCATGTTTGCAGTGATCGGATCTTTATGCCGTTCAGATCAATCCATAATCATTTAAAATAAATTGGCTTTCAAGGATCCTATACCTTGTCGTCATGATTAACACAGGCTAACGATTGGGGTAAATTCTGTCATGTGACACTACATTTTTGCGTTAATGCCAATTTTCTCGATAAAAAGTGTTTCCAAACCAGTTTTTCATGACGTTTGATGTATCGACATAGAGTTTATGCGCTAGAGTTAAATGGAAAAATATTATGTCGACACTTGTGAAATTTTAGCGATAATTTGCATTTCCATCAGCTTTATTTTGATGCGCTAAAACATTATTCGCAAAAAATCCTTGGATGGAAACGTAGTTAGTGGACTGACTTGCTAGAAAGACTTTGGTCACACTCAAACGCCCGTGCGGATCCAGCGAGCTGCAGCAATCTCCTTACAGTTTAAACGGCCTGGATCGCCTGCTTGAATTGTGACCACTGACCATCATGATTTGTGAATCAGAGGAACTTTTGATCCTGAAGTTTTTGATTCTGGCTGATAGAGTACAGGCTTCAGAGGAAGATGTAATATGAGTGCTCGATGGGAAGAAAATGCTGGATTTTTGTGAGGTTCATGAATTACATCTGTTTAAACGAGATATCTGCAAATGGTATATGATAGAAGTTCTATTGATATTTGCCTTTTATCATTAGAAAAGAAAGTTAAATGTGACAGGGAATTTCTGAGGAGAGGCTGATAGAATACGTGCTTTAGAGGTAAATAAATGAGCACTCCACAGGATGCTGGATCTGCTCATGTTGTGAGATTGGTTTATTACAACTGTTTAAACGAGATATGTGCATATTTGCAGACGGTATATGATATTAGTTTTACTGATATTTGCATTTTTCTCATTAGATAAGACAGTTAAAAGTTACAGGGAACTGTTGAGGAGAGAGAGGGAGAATGAAACAGGTGAGCACTTTAACATTATGAGTGCAAACGCGTCTGCCGATGCTCTGATATGTGGACCGTTTAAATGACACTGTGTTACACACCAGCCTGTTATTGTAGTAACACGATGCAACAAAATGAACCGTGACTGGTTGTTTACATGTCTCAGGCGATTCACATGCAAGCATGCGATTTTCAGTGCCCTCAAAAAATAAAATCGAGCAAACAGGAAAATGTATCGGCCGATGCGATATTTAAAAATGTCAGAATATCAGCCAATTTATCGTCTCGACGATATATCGGTTGACCACTAGTCATTAATAAAAACAAATATTCAAGAGTTAGTTTCAAAGGGTTGTTCCTTTATCCTTTCTATCAATGCCATGACTTTTCAAATAAAAATGTATAAAACTGGAGGACACGTGACGCCATGCGAGAAGCAGACGCGTGGGCGACTAGCTCTGCGCACTTTGCTAGTTTTTTAATTATTTTCATGTTATAATCCAGTGAGATTCGATACACCCAGTTACATACTTGCTCTTTGAGGTAAACATGGCAAAGAAGTCAAAATCCTCAGACTCTGGAGACATTAAAAGACACTTACATGCTCAAGCTGACACTCCCGAACAGGCCGTGAGCCGGGGACTCGATTTGGAAAGTGCGTCGGGAGAAGAAATTCAGCGTCAACTGTCCAACATCTCGGTGATGCTGACAAAGGTTGTTGCTGACTTTGAGGATCTCGCTGTAATACGTCGATCGATTACGGCGATGGAAACAAAATTCTCTGAGTTGGTCACAAGAGTGACAGATGTTGAGAAGCGGATCGATTACCTGGAGTCATCGGAAAGGGAATTATCCGCTAATCCGCCCGCCTCCAAAACAGACTTGGAATACATTTTGGAAAAACTGGAATATCTCGAAAATATGAGCAGAAGGAATAACATACAGATTGTTGGAATTCCTTAGCATGAAGAGGGCAGAGATATGGTGAAATTCCTGGACGAGCTCTTCCCGAGTCTGCTCGACATGACATAGGCCATAAACTGGAAATCAAGCGAGCACACAGAGTCCTGGCTCGCAGATCTGCTGAGGGGGACAGGCCCCGATCAATTCTGGCCAGATTTCTGAGATCATCTGATAAAGATCTCGTGTTGCGCCAGGCGAGGAGCAAAGGAAAGCTTTCTTGGAAGAATCACAGTATTTTTTTGTTCCCAGACTTTGCGAATTCGACGAGAGAAACACGATCGGTTCAAGGAATGTAAGAAACTCTTACATCAACGGAAGATCGCTTTTGCACTGATGTTTCCGGCCAAACTGAGAATAGACGCCAAAGATGGCAGCAAAGTATTTACATGTCCCAAACTGGCAGTCTCCTTCTGAAATACATTGGAGTAAGCCATTTGATGTTTCTTATATTAGTGGACTGACTCGCTGTTCAGTGACTCGATTGTCTGAGGGAGCTGAGTGCCATTTTTGTTTATTTTTGCGTTGGCTCCGCCTCATGGCTGGAGTTTGTTTTGTGGCATGACACTTCCTTCAAGAAACTTCTGCATTGACGGAAGATCGCTTTTATACTGAAGTCCCTGGCCAGATTGAGAATGGACAATATGGATGACCACAAAATATCTACATGCTCACATAAATGATGCCTTTTATAAAGTTGACGGGCTGAGTAAGTCATGTTTTGTTTTATTTATTTTTTTTATTGCGCGGCCTCAGAGTGAGTTTGGCTCTTGATCATCCGAGGAACCGGACAGCTGGAGTTTGTTTTGTGAAATAACAATGCTTCGGGACAGTTTTTGTTTGTTTTTGTGGAATATTTTTAAGGGACATTAGAATGATTACGTCATCTGCTGCACTCATAAAAGCTGGCTCACTGATCACTTGGTTGTCTGTCCGAGGAAACTGTACGTCTTTATATCAGCTGGAGCTTGTTTTGTGGAGGAACACACCTTCGAGACAGTTCTGTGAATGAATCTACATGTTCTTTGTGTTTATTCTGCCTGTTGGCTGGGGTCTGTTTTACAAAGTATTTTCTGTTATGTAATTTTGCCTCACAAAATTTGTGCAGAAGCACCGGATTTGAGCAATCCGATGGCAAAGTTGTCACGGGGGCGAGTACATGGACCTTTTGAGTTTAGAGGGGTTGACGACAGTTGGCGCTGTTGTGTGTGGGGTTAATGCGCACGTTTTTCTATTTTTCTTTTTGTTTTGTTCAGGGTTTGATTGTTGCAGTAATGGGGAATGTGGTCTATATAATCTTGTTTTTGACACACGGTTTATTTTTTCTATTATATAAAAATGTCAAATGTTAGTATGAGTGGGTTATCTCTCTCCACATGGAATGTGAATGGATTAGGGTACCCCATAAAAAGGAAGGAAGGTTATTTCTTAAACGTAAAAAAGATGATATAGTGTTTCTTCAGGAAAACCCACAGGAAGCTGGAAAATATGGGGTGGACATGTTTTCTTTAGTGCTGGCTCAAGTAAGAGCAGGGGAGTCATTACTGTGTGTATATGAAGAACATAATGTCTAAAAAAGCGTCATCTGATTGAAGTGTTGAAGTCTGTCCCAAATGCACACTTTTATAACTCATACACTGCCATGGGCTTGCTAATTAGTGCTCACTTCTTTCTGCATTCGCTTATGTCAACAAAGTCTGGATTTAGAGGAGGACCGCAAAGGCATAGGGCTTTGGAACAGGGCCTATTTAGCAGAGTCGGGCCACTTTATTAAAATGAATGGGAGAAATTGAAATGCCAAACAGTAAAGAGATGTAGAAAGGAATTCTTGCCTTACAGGTAAAAGAGCCAATCACCTTTGAGCTACAGACATCGCCTGTCAATCAACTTTAGAACGTGCATGTGCATTAGCCGGGGAAATTGTTTTTTTGTTTTTTATTTTTTTTATGTAATCTGAGGTAAAGCACAATTTATGATTCCAGTGTTGTCAGATTTGACTGCTGATCTGAAATATGTTTGTTGATCCTAATTTTGACAAACGTTTTGAGATTTCAGTGTTCCGCTGTTCAAGTAGATAGGAGCTGCATTATCAGTGTTGTGTATCTATAGAGTAACCATGGTTTTACTATAGATTTAATATTGTTAAACTATGGTTTATAATAACTACAAAATTATGAATTTTATTACCATAGTTTCTGTTTTCCTGTATTATTACAATGGTTTTACTATGAATATGAAGGTTAAAATATGGTTACTATAGTAAAACCATTGTAAATTTTAGGAATGCACCGATCAATATAGAATGTCAAAACATTTATTGTTCTTCACTATGGTGGGCAAAGATAAAGAGTCCAGAATTAATAAAATCCCAGATGCAGTTTATTGTTCAATCAAAAGCCCAATAATGACTAGAAAAATTAGGATTTGGTGCATAACACAGGAATTTTAGGTATAAACAAGCCCGAAACACAGTAGGGACTCTTAGTTGGAAATGAAAAAATATTAAAAAAAACTATTGGCAACTATCGGCATAGAATTTTTCTGGGTAGCTCAGCAAGTAAAGACGCTGACTACCACACCTGGAGTCGCAAGTTCAAATCCAGGGCATGCTGAGTGAGTCTAGCCAGGCTTCCTAAGCAACCAATTGGCCCGGTTGCTAGAGTGGGTAATGTCATGTTGGGTTAACCTCCTCATGGTCGCTATAATGTGGTTCTCGCTATTGGTGGGCACGTGGTGAGGTGCATGGATGCTGCGGAGAATAGCGTGGGCCTCCACATGCGCTAGGTCTCAGCGGTAACGTGCTCAACAAGCCACGTTATAAGATGCGCTGATTGACAGTCTCAGACACGGAGACAACTGAGATTCGTCCTCCGCCACCTGGATTGATGTGGATCGAGTCACTATACCACCACGAGGACCTAGAGCACATTGGGAATTGGGGATGCCAAATTGGGGAGAAAAGGGGAGAAAAAATAATAATAATAAAGAAATAAATATTCACACAAGTACATAACATGATTTTAATTTGTGCACTGAATGTTTAAGTATTACATTCATACATCAGATGGTATCTGTTTTTTTTGGTATCAGAGCATTTTTACAGGCACGAGTACAAGTAATTAGCGTTGTATCTGACCCGATATTCATCTTTATTTTCTCCTGTACGACTGTCCAAGGTTCCCTCTGAGACACTCCAGGGGTGGAAGATTACATTAGTTTGTTTTTTGCATCCAGTTTGACACATCGAGTTGAGACCTCAGGGTTCGTGCTTAAGCCGTTCTAGGGAATTGTGGCATCTGAGTCAGCCAGTATGTAGAAGGTACAAGCACTGAGTACAGAAACAGTTGATCATCTCTAATTTGATTGAGTGGAAGTTCATCCTTCCTTCAAGTTCAGCAACTTTTTGTGAGCCTTTGACAGTCAGGGCAGCTGGACGGGGAAATCCTTTTTTTTTTTTTTTTTTTTTTTGGCACTAACTTTGACTCACTGATCCTCTGTTTGCAATGTTTACTCAAAAAAAAAAAAAAAAAAGAGTAGTTGTGCAAGATGTTGTATTAGCAAAAATACCTCAAATGTCACGAGTAAAAAAAAAAAAAAAGTGTGGGAAAACTTAGAAACAAATTAGAAAAGAGAAAACAGGCAGAGGAGAGAGAACTGGCTGCTCTTTCCTTCAAGTTGAGTTACATGAGTTGATGCATGGGCTCCTACCAATAGACCTGATAGACCAATAGGCCTTATTCACAGTAGTGCGATATTTGATTTTCGACAGGAATGGAAACAAAGCAAAAGGAAGGAAACATAGAAAATGCACCTTTCCAAGAAGTTTAAGTAGACAAAATAACTCCAGGAAACACGAGTTGTGAAAATTAGATGCGATCTAGACGCTTTATACAGTGCATGCCATTGAGTGAGCAGACTGTAAGTCTATTCTTCACAGTCTCGTTTTCATTCCCGCCTAAAACTAAACGTGGTGTCTCTGTGAATAAGGTCTATTTAAGCTTGAAGGTGTATTATGAAGTCAATATGATGTCAAATATATTTGACAAAAAAAAAAAAGATTGCAAAGACAAAGCTATATTTAATTGCAAAAAAAACATGTTGTAAACGAAACCCTAAAATTGAGATCCTTTTTGTCTCTTTTCTGTCTTTTGCTACACTTCTCTTTCTTAGAGTTTTACTTCACAATAGCTGTTTTTATCAGCAATTTAGAATTAAAAAGGGAATGAGCTTGTTGGAGCTCTGTCCTCCCATGGTGTGCATTGGAACTGACCCTCCGCTAAGCCCCGCTGCTCTGCGCTGTGCTCAGGGTTGGGGAGTAACGGAATACATGTAACAGGATTATGTATTTAAAATACAAAATATTAGTAACTGTATTCCACTACAGTTACAATTTAAATCACTGGTAATTAAAATACAGTTACATTCAAAAAGTATTTTGATTACTGAAGAGATTACTTTGCAGTTTATTGTCATTTGTTTCATTTAATATTTAGTCCTTTCAGATGGAAAACATTTATACATATAAATGATGTGGTCCAAAGTGCATTTGAACAGCGGTGAAACACTTTCTTATGATGTGTTACATTCATACGAGCAGACAGAGAAGTAAGTTTGAAGCAGAAGAAATAGAAATAAACTTTTGTGTAAATTGTCAGCTTTACGCTAAGCTAAAATGCTATTTCTAGCCATTTTACATGCACATGTTACCAGGCACAATCATATTTTTTATCAAGAAAATTCACATTTGATCATTTCTGTTTTTCTAGTAAGACCTTTTGATATTTGGGCAAAAATCATATTCTTGATAATTTTTGTATTGTTTTCCTATAAAAATATCTAAAAATCCTTCAGACAAGATCAATTTGATTTATCTTGTTTTAGAAGCAACACTGCATAAGATATTTAGGTTTTTCAGAGAATGTATTTTTAACGTGTATTTTGTCTTACTGTACTGGCAGAGTTTTTATAGTCAAAACAAGTGAAAAAATCTACCAGTGCTGAAGAAGTAATCCAAAGTATTTACAATACGTTACTGACCTAATGGTTGACTCAAGATGGTGCCGAGTATGGCTGCTGCGTTGTGAGCTCCGACACAACATAGTAGTGTTTTGTTTTTGTTCACAATTCTTATGTTTTTTTGTCTTGGATGTTGTCTGCCTTATTGTCTACGACAGACAAACACTTTTGAACATTGGTTCAGCAATTTCACACCATAAACCGGACTTTCTCAATGCCGACCCGCTGTTTACAAACACGCAAGCGGAGCCCTTTGTCTGGGCAACACGGCCGCGGAAACGCAAAGGAAAAGGGGAAACAGAGCCGGCGTTCTCATCAGAGTAAGACGCCGTGCAAATCGACCCCCGCTACCCACTATTCTACTGGCAAATGTTCAGTCTCTGGATAACAAGCTCTGCGAGCTGAAAGCGCGGATCTCTTTCCAACGAGATACAAGGGACTGCTGCATTATATGCCTTACGGAAACTTGGATGTCTGCGGAGATTCCAGACTCAGCCATTGAACCCGCGGGGTTCTCCGTGCACCGAGCGGACAGAGCGAAAGACCTCTCAGGTAAAAGCAGAGGTGGTGGTGTATGTTTTGTGATCAACAAATCCTGGTGTGATCAGAGGAACGTACATTCTATCAAGTCTTTCTGCTCTCCTGATCTGGAATTTCTCATGTTTCTGTGTCGACCATTCTGGCTACCGAGGGAATTCACAGCGGTCATTATCACTGCCGTGTACATTCCCCCACAAGCCGACACAGACCGGGCACTCAAGGAACTGCATGGGAGTATAAGTGAGCAGGAAACCGCGCACCCTGAGGCCGCGTTCATTGTGACCGGGGACTTTAATAAAGCCAGTTTAAAATCAGTCATACCAAAATACCACCAGCACATTAGTTTCAACACACGAGGGGACCGGGTTTTGGACCATTGCTACTCTCCCTTCCGGGATGGCTACAAATCTCTCCCTCGCCCACCATTTGGCAAATTGGACCACTCTTCCATTCTGCTTCTGCCAGCTTACAGGCAGAAACTGAAACAGGAAGCACCCACCCTCAGAACGACCCAGTGCTGGTCAGACCAATCAGATTCCACGCTACAAGACTGTTTTGATCACACGGACTGGGAGATGTTCCGGTCCGCCTCTGATGACGACATCGAGCTTTACGCTGATAGCGTAATGTGCTTCATCAAAAAGTGCGTGGAGGACGTGGTTCCGACCAGAAAAATACGGATCTATCCGAATCAGAAACCATGGATAAATAACGATGCTCGCGCGGCACTTAATGTGCTGACCTCTGCTTATAATTCCGGGAACGCGGAGGAGCATAAACAAGCCAGTTATGCCCTCCGAAAAACTATCAGAACCGCAAAACGCCAGTACAGGAGCAAGATTGAAGGACAGTTTAACACCACCAACTCTAGAAGCATGTGGCAGGGAATTAACATCATCACGGACTTTAAAGGGAATAAAAACTCCGCCATGAACACTGCTGCCTCTCTCCCGGATGAGCTAAATAATTTTTATGCTCGTTTCGAGGGAAATAACACCGCCCTCGTGGAGAGAGCTCTCGCGGCTGAAGCTACAGAGGTTAGTTCACTCTCCATCTCTGTAGCGGATGTAACCCGATCCTTCCGACGGGTGAATATCCGCAAAGCCGCGGGCCCAGACGGCATTCCGGGCCGCGTCATCAGAGCATGCGCGAACCAGCTGGCTGGTGTTTTTACGAACATTTTCAACCTTTCCCTCTCTTTGTCTGTAGTCCCTACATGCTTTAAAACATCCACCATTGTGCCTGTTCCAAAACAATCAAAAATAACTTGCTTAAATGACTGGCGTCCTGTTGCTCTGACCCCCATCATCAGCAAATGCTTTGAGAGACTAATCAGAGATTACATCTGCTCTGTGCTGTCTCTTTCTCTTGACCCGCTGCAGTTTGCTTACCGCAACAACCGCTCCACTGATGATGCCATTGCATCTACAATACACACTGCTCTCTCCCACCTGGAAAAAAAGAACACTTATGTGAGAATGCTGTTTGTAGACTACAGCTCAGCATTCAACACCATAGTGCCCTCCAAGCTAGATGAGAAACTCCGGGCTCTGGGATTAAACAGCTCGCTGTGCAGCTGGATCCTGGACTTCCTGTCAAGCAGACACCAGGTGGTTAGAATAGGCAGCAACATCTCCTCATCACTGACCCTCAACACTGGAGCCCAGCAGGGCTGTGTTCTTAGCCCACTACTGTATTCCTTGTACACACATGACTGTGTGGCAACACATAGCTCCAATGCCATCATTAAGTTTGCTGATGACACGACGGTGGTAGGTCTGATCACTGACAATGATGAAACAGCCTACAGAGAGGAGGTGCACACTCTGACACACTGGTGTCAGGAGCACAACCTCTCCTTCAACGTCAGTAAGACAAAGGAGCTTGTGGTGGACTTCAGAAGAAAAGACAGAGAACACAGTCCCATCACCATCAATGGAGTTCCTGGGTGTCCACATCACTGAGGAACTCACATGGTCCATCCACACTGAAGTCGTTGTGAAGAAGGCTCATCAGCGCCTCTTCTTCCTGAGACGGCTGAGGAAGTTTGGAATGAACCGCCACATCCTCACACGGTTCTACACCTGCACTGTAGAGAGCATCCTGACTGGCTGCATCTCCGCCTGGTATGGCAATAGCACCGCCCACAACCGCAAAGCACTGCAAAGGGTGGTGCGAACTGCCAGACACATCATCGGAGGTGAGCTTCCCTCCCTCCAGGAAATATATACAAGGCGGTGTGTGAAAAAAGCTCGGAGGATCATCAGAGACTCCAGCCACCCGAGCCATGGGCTGTTCTCACTGCTACCATCAGGTAGGCGGTATCGCAGCATCAGGACCCGCACCAGCCGACTCCATGATAGCTTCTTCCCCCAAGCAATCAGACTTCTGAACTCTTGATCTCCCACGATCAAAATACTTCAGCACTGCACTTTATTACCCTTACTCTTATATCTCACACCGGACTGTCATAAATTATATTATTATTATATTATATTCTCTCTTAACAACTTACTATCAACCGACAGCCTGAATGTCAATACAGTACAATACTGTACATTCTATATATATATATATATATATATATATATATATATATATATATATATATATACCTTTTTTATATTTTTATTTTTTATTTGTATTGAATAATGTGTATCTATATAGTGTGTATTGTATACTGTACAGTGTATGTTATTATTTGTATACTGTTGAGTGTAATTATGTGTATAACAGATGTTTAAATTGTGTTGTGTTAATTTGATGTTATTGTAAATTGGTACTTTCTCATCACTGTCATGACTGCTATGTTGATCGGAACTGCACCCAAGAATTTCACACACCATTGCACTTGTGTATATGGCTATGTGACAATAAAGTGATTTGATTTGATTTGTTTGACCTTGAGTAATCTAATGGAATACGTTACAAATTACATTTTACAGCATGTATTCTGTAATCTGTAGTGGAATACATTTCAAAAGTAACTCTCCCAACCCTGACTGTGCTGTCCTGCCACAAACATGGAGAGAGAATTTTGGGGGTTAAGCATGAGCGAGCAGGAAATGTTTATAAAAATAATGTGTCTTACTATTTGAAGCTTACTCTGTTAAGCAAGAAGGAATAGGAGGAACTCTGTGCAGCCACGGCTGTATTTGTAGCTGTGTTTATACATCGACTTTTGGCTAAAAAAGACATAAACAGTCTGCTCTGTTTATGGCTGGGCAATATGAAAAAAATAAAAATAATAATAATTCTCAATTTTTATCAAATTTATGGACAATTCATGATTCTTTTAAATGTACTCCAACATGATTTAAATTGTATGTTTTTTATTAGAATCCAAGGCAACCTGGTTAGAGAAATCCAAGTTATTTTCATTATAGGGAACAAAGGTGTGCAAGAAAAATTTACAAATGCACCACAGGGGGAAGTTGTCAACAGAGTGTAAAATAATTTATCATTACAATTCAACTAGCAAAGTTTGTCAAAATGATCGCTTGCCAATGTTGGCTATAGATGCAGTACACTTGAAGCACGTCACAGAACAAAGCAATAATTAGCGATCTATCTGAATCATTATGGCAAAAGGAGCGGCGGATGTTTGATTCCTCCATATATAGCCTCTCCATGATTTGAAATGAAGCGCCCATAACTGTCACATAACTAATACTTTTTTATGGGTGAAAAGAAAGGAGACCGTTCATCAACATGCGCACGCCGAGGCCAGTTATGGTCTTAACCCGGTGTATACCTGCATGATAGACGAGCTGAGCTACAATCATACTGGGAATATTACTGCTGTCTTTTATATCAGTCTCCGTGTTGTTAACCTGTCACGCTCATTTGGAGCGCGCCACACACATGTAGCTGATCAGATCAGGGGTGGCATTAAGACAAGCGTAATGAATTATTTTTATCTCCCTTATTCAGTCTTTGGTGGATTTACAGCATATCTAACTTTAGTTTTTGCAATATGTTTTTGCAAAATGTCAAAAAAAAAAAAAAAGTTCTACCTTTTTTTTTTTTTTTTTGGTGAGTTCCACAGCTGCATCTGAACCTCCTGCCATATATTCTACTAATAAATGGGCAAAGCAGAAACTGGGTTGAGTTATTATGCTGCAGCAGAAGTCTAGATGGGATATGTGAGATAAGTGTAATGGTATAATTGCTAGCGTGTTTTGCAGGATACAAGATCGTCTGGACTGAGTATCGGCTGAAGGTAGGACACTGCCAACTTCTCAGTGGACTCTGATTCATAACGGGCTTGGCAACTGTGAGACCAGCAGCTGGAAAACTAGGAGACCAGTGTTAGTTAGGTAGTTTAGGGAATTAGATTCTTCCTTGGGTCAGTTTTAGGAATTCCTAAAACAGAAGCAATCACACTGAGTAGATACCTCCAGAATTAGTAATCAACACCTTTATCAACCGTGCATTTATGTATAGTTTATGATTGCCAGAAGGTTTCCAGTATCCAATTGAAGGCCTGAACAAAACAAAATGTTCAAATGTGTGATGGAGAAGTTTGCTTTAGAATCAAAGCACATGCTTATAATGTTTAACCTAAAAGAGAGAAACTCATTTTTAATGCAGAGCAGATAAAAACAAATTTTTTTGCCAACAGGCAGTATCATTTCATTTCATACTTGTCCCTCTAAAAATTAATTTGGACAATTTGTTGTTTTCTCTTTAGACTTGAAGGTGAAAGAGGAAAGTCAAGAACTGAATGAAGAGCACTGTCAGAATTCTTCTAAATTCATAAAAGAAGAAAAACCTTTTAGTTTCTCACAGAGTGAAAAACGAAAAAAAGCAAAACATCCCTTAAACTGCTGTAAGCTTGGACATAGTTTGACAGAGAAAAGAATCCCTACAAGTTCCAGAAGAATTCACACTGGAGAGAAGCCATTCACCTGCCATCAGTGTGGGAAGAGTTTTAAATATCATAGAAATCTTAATAGGCACATGAGAATTCACACTGCAGAGAAGCTTTTCACATGTCATCAGTGTGGAGAGAGTTTTGCACTAAACCGAGATCTACTGAGGCACCAGAGAATTCACACTGGAGAGAAGCCTTTCACATGCACACAGTGTGGAAAGAATTTCACAAAAAAAGGAAACCGAGATATTCACATGATGATTCACACTGCAGAGAAGCCTTTTATCTGCCATCTGTGTGGGAAAAGTTTTAAAAATCATGGAAACCTAAATAAGCACATCAGAATTCACACTGGAGAGAAGCCTTTCACATGCACTCAGTGTGGAATGAGTTTCACATTTCATGGAATCCTTCGATTGCATATGCGAGTTCACACTGGAGAGAAACCTTACACATGTCATCAGTGTGGAAACGGTTTCACACAGAAAGGAAACCTTGATATGCACATGCGAGTTCATACTGGTGAGAAGCTTTTTACGTGTCATCAGTGTGGAAAGGGTTTCACGCGTAAAGGAAGATTTGATTTACACATGCAAATTCACACTAGAGAGAAACCTTTCACCTGTCATCAGTGTGGAAACGGTTTCATAAAAGCAAGAAGTCTCAAAACTCATCGGTGTTCTGCAGCGGAATCAGTCGAAAAAACACACCTGAACACGCTGTAGTGTGTCAACTCAACTTAAAATTTTAAGGCAACTTGCTGCACAGCTTTTTTGAGTTTACTAAATTTTTGGGTCTAGTAGTTCATTTAACTCAATTTACAGAGGTAAGGTCTTGTGTTCACTGAACTTGTACTCTTTTGTTCAGCTGATGATTTAAACTAGTAATGTTTTCTTGACATGACTCAAAGTATGTTCTGAGGACTTGTGTTTTACTTAAAAAGGTGTTTTATTCCAGTTAACATTATATAAAACAATCAAATAAAGCTAGAACTGCAGGCTTATGGTTTTGTTCCAACTTTTTTTTTTTAAACCCCACAACAGCAGCAACAACTATTTTTTTTTTTTTTTCACATTTACAATTTGAACAAATGCTAATGCCAGACTTTTAACTATAGAATAAAGAAAATGACTACAATTAAGAACAAATGCATATTTAATAATATAATATACATATATATTTATAACATACATAAATCTTAAATGCGTCCACACATATGGCTATTTAGCAAAATAGCTCACAAATGCAAGTTAATGTCAGAGAAAGAGTTTAGTTTTAAGGGACTTCACAGTTGCAGAGCAATTAGTGCCCATATTCATGAAGACCTTTTGGGTACCATACTCAATATCCAAGGCAAAGAGAAAGCCAGACATGTTAGAAACTGCAAATTGCAGGTCTTTCATCTTTCAACACAATCACCTCCACATTCGGCAATGTGATAGACATGGCAAAATCATCTTATTTTTTTTCCCCTCTATACAATCCAATGCAATGGGGACCAAAACTTTCAAGCTCACAAAAGGACATGAAGGCAGCATAAAGGTAATCCATACAACTCAAGTGATTTTAATCCATGTCTTCTGAAGTAATACAATCGGTTTGGGGTGAAAAACAGACCAAAATGTTACTCCTTTTCCACTGCAAAAGTATTGGACCCCATTGACTTACATTTTATGGATAAAACATTTCATACATTCTTCAAAATATCTGTGTGCTCCACCGAAGAAAGAAAGTTACATGAGTTTGAGATGGAATAAGGGTGAGTAAATAATGAGAAATATAATATTTGGGTGAACAATTCCTTTAATAATGTTAATCTCAGTCACAATTCAATTTTAGTGCATCTTTCATATAATGTAAGTGAATGGTGACTGAGTCTGTCATTAATGTTCATTTAATTAAATTGTGTACCCAATCGCACTGAATCACTCTGGATTTGAATCACAAACCACAGAATCATGAATGGAATCGATTTATGGTCAATAATTATGCTGCCTTCATGTGCTATTGGAATTATCGTAAATATGAATTTCCCACTCTGCAGTTGCACATGAATGACCCCTCAAATCGTAATTACAACTGGGAAACTTTCAGTTCTAAACTTTCAGAATGGTGGAGGAGAGTACAGTTACTTTAGTGAATGACAGGTTTTACTCATTTCTCTAAATACAGTTAATTTTTGGCGTTTACTGTTTTGGTCATATTCATTTATGTATAGTACTGTGCAACCGTTTTAGGCACTTAAGATGTTTCACAAAAGCATTTGTCTTAAGATGGTTATTTATATCTTCAGCTTTAGTGTGTCAATAGGAAATACAGGTGCGTCTCAATAAATTAGAATGTCGTGGAAAAGTTCATTTATTTCAGTAATTCAACTCAAATTGTGAAACTCGTGTATTAAATAAATTCAATGCACACAGACTGAAGTAGTTTAAGTCTTTGGTTCTTTTAATTGTGATGATTTTGGCTCACATTTAACAAAAACCCACCAATTCACTATCTCAACAAATTAGAATATGGTGACATGCCAATCAGCTAATCAACTCAAAACACCTGCAAAGGTTTCCTGAGCCTTCAAAATGGTCTCTCAGTTTGGTTCACTAGGCTACACAATCATGGGGAAGACTGCTGATCTGACAGTTGTCCAGAAGACAATCATTGACACCCTTCACAAGGAGGGTAAGCCACAAACATTCATTGCCAAAGAAGCTGGCTGTTCACAGAGTGCTGTATCCAAGCATGTTAACAGAAAGTTGAGTGGAAGGAAAAAGTGTGGAAGAAAAAGATGCACAACCAACGGAGAGAACCGCAGCCTTATGAGGATTGCCAAGCAAAATCGATTCAAGAATTTGGGTGAACTTCACAAGGAATGGACTGAGGCTGGGGTCAAGGCATCAAGAGCCACCACACACAGACATGTCAAGGAATTTGGCTACAGTTGTCGTATTCCTCTTGTTAAGCCACTCCTGAACCACAGACAACGTCAGAGGCGTCTTACCTGGGCTAAGGAGAAGAAGAACTGGACTGTTGCCCAGTGGTCCAAAGTCCTCTTTTCAGATGAGAGCAAGTTTTGTATTTCATTTGGAAACCAAGGTCCTAGAGTCTGGAGGAAGGGTGGAGAAGCTCATAGCCCAAGTTGCTTGAAGTCCAGTGTTAAGTTTCCACAGTCTGTGATGATTTGGGGTGCAATGTCATCTGCTGGTGTTGGTCCATTGTGTTTTTTGAAAACCAAAGTCACTGCACCTGTTTACCAAGACATTTTGGAGCACTTCATGCTTCCTTCTGCTGACCAGCTTTTTAAAGATGCTGATTTCATTTTCCAGCAGGATTTGGCACCTGCCCACACTGCCAAAAGCACCAAAAGTTGGTTAAATGACCATGGTGTTGGTGTGCTTGACTGGCCAGCAAACTCACCAGACCTGAACCCCATAGAGAATCTATGGGGTATTGTCAAGAGGAAAATGAGAAACAAGAGACCAAAAAATGCAGATGAACTGAAGGCCACTGTCAAAGAAACCTGGGCTTCATACCACCTCAGCAGTGCCACAAACTGATCACCCCCATGCCATGCTGAATTGAGGCAGTAATTAAAGCAAAAGGAGCCCCTACCAAGTATTGAGTACATATACAGTAAATGAACATACTTTCCAGAAGGCCAACAATTCACTAAAAATGTTTTTTGTATTGGTCTTATGATGTATTCTAATTTGTTGAGATAGTGAATTGGTGGGTTTTTGTTAAATGTGAGCCAAAATCATCACAATTAAAAGAACCAAAGACTTAAACTACTTCAGTCTGTGTGCATTGAATTTATTTAATACACAAGTTTCACAATTTGACTTGAATTAATGAAATAAATGAACTTTTCCATGACATTCTAATTTATTGAGATGCACCTGTATAAATGTTAGACTCCCAAACATTACTTTTGCAAATAGAAAAGATTAGAATAGAAGAACAGGGAGCTCTGCAACAGATGTCATGGCCCCCACAAAGTCCCCCACTGAACATCGTGTCAGTCTGAGATTACATAAAGAGACAGAAGCAATTGAGACAGCCTAAATAGATAGAAGAACTGTGGCGAATTCTCCAAGAAGCTTGGAACATCCTATCTGCCAACAACCAAGAAAAACTGTGTCCAGGTGTACCTAGGAGACCTGGTGCTGTTTTAAAGCAAAGGTGGTCACACCGAATATTGATTTAGCTTTTTTTATGTTTACTGGACTTTGTATGATGTTAATTGATAAATGAAAACTATTTATTTCATTATTTTTGAAGACATTCTCACTATAAAAATTTTTTCACAAGTGCCTAAAACTTTTGCACAGTACTTTATATCAGCAACCATTTGATGCATGTTGGACATTTTACACCATAAAAATAGCTTGTATTTGACCAAAATTAAATTTTCATCTGCAAGCTGTGTAATATTTTGATGGTTTCAAAATAAAAGTTCCTCAAGAAATATATATGAATGAACTTTTTTTTTTCACACAGCAAAGCACTTGAACACGATGTACTCGTAATTACCACTTCGGAAGTGGGAAGTAGGATAATTCCAATAGCACATGAAGGCAGCAAAAGATTCACACCCCTATGGTTATGTGGTGTGGTGTTTTCAAGGATTTGTTCTATGTCTGAAGAGGAATTAATGAAACATATTCAGCAGAAATGAGGAGGTGGTCTGAATATGGTTCGTTTGTGGGTCATTTTGTGGTTTGATTGATTTGTGCAGTGTGAAAGCAAAGAGGTACCTGTCCGCTTTGCATTTTATGACACAAGTACCTCGTGGCTTGCCGTACATACAGGTAACTGCATTGCATCGTATTCCAGTCACAATTTACTGGCTGTATCTCGTTTGGAAGGATGCGTCCTCCGGAGGTCGCATTTGTCGGCCGCATATGTCATCGAGGCTGTCTCATTTCAGAAAAGCAAGTAGGACACTTCGAATGAAGCCTTTGAATGCAACCTTCTTTCACGGGAATTCGGAGGACGCATAAGGTGTATCCTTCATGGGCACTCACAACCCACAATTCTTTGCTTCAACGGAAATGTCTAAAAAAAAAAAAAACACCAATTTGCCCGTAAATATGATGTTCAAACACAAGTAATGTTAATTCCCAAGTTGAAGTACCTCAGTAGATGGGTGCAGAGTATATAATATGTATAATTATATTAATATATAATTAAAATAAAGTATTAGACAAAAAGTACACCTGTAAAATCTATTTTCTTTTCTCTTTACATCATTATAACTCTCCTAAAATGTACCTTATACATTCCCTTCTAAAGGGACTTTGTTCCCTTCTCACTCAAAGAGCTTGCGCTTGTTAAAGAGTGGCGTGCTGTCATAGCAACCATGTTACGTTACGTTTCCATTTGTCCTGCGAAGGCCGTCTCGTTTAAATGAGACTTGTTTAAAGGTGGATGCTCGGAATACTGCAGCCTTCAAAGGACGCGTCCTACCTAGCGCGCAGCCTTCGAAACAAGACACAGCCATTGTCCACATATGTGAATTTTAAGCGAATCTATGTTTGGAGAGGGGTCAACAAGGCCTATAGTGAAAAGAATACCAAACCCACTGTGAAGCATGGTGGTGGCTCACTGATGTTTTGGGGGGGGGGGGGATGAGCTCTAAAGGCACAGGGAATCTTGTGAAAATTGATGGCAAGATGAATGTAGCATGTTATCAGAAAATACTGGCAGACAATTTGCTGCGCATGGGACGCTCTTGGACTTTCCAGCATGACAATGACCCTAAGCACAAGGCCAAGTTGACCCTCCAGTGGTTACAGCAGAAAAAGGTGAAGGTTCTGGAGTGGCCATCATAGTCTCCTGACCTTAATATCATCGAGCCACTCTGGGGAGATCTCAAATGTGCGGTTCATGCAAGATGAACAAAGACTTTGCATGACCTGGAGGCATTTTGCCAAGATGAATGGGCAGCTATACCACCTGCAAGAATTTGGGGCCTCATAGACAACTATTGCAAAAGACTGCATGCTGTCATTGATGCTAAAGGGGGCAATACACAGTATTAAGAACTAAGGGTATGCAGACTTTTGAACGGGTCATTTAATTTTTTTCTTTGTTGCCATGTTTTGTTTTATGATTGTGCCATTCTGTTATAACCTACAGTTGAATATGAATCCCATAAGAAATAAAAGAAATGTGTTTTGCCTGCTCACTCGTGGTTTCTTTAAAAATGTTACATATATTACCAATTCTCCAAGGGTATGCAAACTTTTGAGCACAACTCTAATATCCGTATCTAAATGCTATAACCTACATGAAATGTTTTAGTGTTGACTTAACAACTGTAGGGCTTTACTGGTTGTTTAGTGTGTTACTATCAGAAATAATTAATAATTATTTCTGTAGTTATTAATTAATATTTGAATTAATCAATTTAATCTAACTCATTAAAACCTCATATGGGGCTCCAGTAAATGTAGTGTGCTACGTTTAGGAGCAAGATTGGTTATTAGCAATAATTAATAATTATCAAAGATAACAGGTAGAATGTGTTTTCCTCCATCCTTTAACTCTGACCCAGTTCCTCGAGGCTCGGGTGATGACGGGAGGCCGTTTCCTCGCTCTGTCAGCGGGCAGTACGGCTGTTGATTCTCGGCGAGCTGGCGGAGAACTCAGAAATGTCGACTTGATTGAAGATGGAAGAGAAATCTTTAATCTCTTCACTACTGTAGGCAAACGGATGAAAATGCGAATTGCTCGGCGGTCTCCTTCGGATCCGTTAGAGTGTTCGGTTGAACACAGAGTAACCTCAACTCGTCCAGCGAGATGGAGATTGTATGGCCACAGTTTCAAGTCGGACATTACTTCCTTGTGCCAAGAGGTTGCACCTGAGAGCAGCGATAAACTACATCTATATTCGGTGAACAAAGTCGCTGGAAGCAAATCCCGAAAGCATTTCAGTGGTATTTCAACTCCTGATGATGTCATGTTTGAGGGACGTTCTGTTGTGTGCCTCATCCAATAGGAGTTGAGAGTTCCATCCTTTAGTGAGCAAGGCTTCATGGGATTTGCAGTCTGTTTTGGACTCCCTTTGTTTGATTTTGGCACGATTTTTATCAGTAAGATTAACTACTTGGAATGTGGGGGCCTGAGTTAGGTTTTTAGACTGTGTTAGGCCTGCCTTTGTCTTCTATCTGAATACATGAGGCCCAACACAACTGATCCTGTTGATAGATTGAATTTATTGTTCTTGTGTAGGAAATAATGTATTAGATGCCACACAATAAACTGTACTGTACAAAAAGAACAACATGCAATACAAATAAACATTTATTTGGACATACATTATAAACATTGTACACAAAGTTCAGTGTTCTCTGTAAAGCAACTATAAAACAGTATGTGTTATTAAAAGCACTAGCTGTACAAAGTAATTTAATTGATACTGAATTAATGTCCACACTGTTTTCCAACTCACTTTTTCCCTTTAAGGGAAGACAATCACATTATGCAAAGACACACAAAAGAAAGTGAATTGCAGGCAGGAAAAATTCAGGAAAGAGGAAAATCAGAATACAGTTAATTTCAAACGTGATAAAACATCTCACTTCTGTTCATGTCTCATCTAATAATTATGGTCTTCCACTGTAGAATTTATCCATTTAGCATCACAGCATGAAATCAGTTGAAAACTTCGTCACTACTCACAGACAGTTCAGGAAAAACACAGTTCCTTTTTATACTCAGTAATAATGCCATTTCAAAACATGTGAAGCATTCACAAAAAGATGCTAAATAGAAATGAACAAACTCTCAAAATGTCTAATAAACTTTCAGCACATGTACACACCTGTTAGCACAATAATGCTATTGTTTATATGTAATTAATTGAGCTTCGTTTCTGGACGTCTATCGTAGCCGGACCGTAACAGTGGACAATATAAGTAATCCGCTGTTGACTTAAAATAATAAAGTGAAAAGAGCACGCAAACAATTATCCAAAGCTTTTTCAAACAGATGTTCATAAGTCAATCCTTCTGTAGGCAGCTGATGGAAGAAGCAGCATCTAGGACAGGAGTGCTGTGCGTTGCCAGTGGTTTCTGATCATAACGTTGCTGTTTTAGACAAGACTTTAGTTTTGCTTGATTATTAAGATAACCATTTACAGCACACATTGTCCAGGGAAATTTTTAAGACATCTTACAACATTGCAAAAAGCAAGAATACAACTGCCTGACACGCAAGCAAGCAGTGAACGGCTACACACAAAACGCCAACCAATCGCACTTCCGCTATCTAACCGGAAATTCCACCCACCTTGCAAAATACAGTGGATGCGCTGAGAATATTGTGGATAGGGGAGTTAAATAATGCTTTAAAGAATACTAGGTTATCATCACCAGGTAAAGTTCAGGTGTGTTATGTAATGATGTCTAATTTAAGTGAACCATTGTAGCAAAGATTTGTGGGAGCCAGGTGAACAATCCAAAGTAAGTCACTTTTAATCGCAACTCTTTTCAGTGTACACAAACATTGCTTTTCAGCATAATAAAATAAACACACAAAGATATGCTTTTCAGCAGTCACTTTCCCACAGACTCTGCATCGTCCTCTCTCTCTGGACTGGGCTTTGTTTTATCTCGCCAGACCCTCACTGTGAACATAGTAACGGTAATTAGTCACGATTTATCTCAGGTGGATGTCCTTACCGCTTTCTCTCTCCACAACAGGCGCTCGACCACGCACTCTTCTTCTTCTTCTTCTTCTTCTTAGTCTTTTTGTTTTTTAATGGTGGGTGGCATCCACCGTAAATGGTGCATTACCGCCACCTTCTGCTCCGGAGTGTGGAACAGAGCTTAAATTCTACCTATCAATCCTGTTTTTCTTATGAATTCAAAGAAAGTTCTACTGTTTTTCCAACTTGACATATTTGTTAATTCCTTAATACTGCACTCCTTAATTCCATTCTTCATCAACTCCTCCATCATATTTTACATTCAGCAATTACATGTGATATATTCTCCTCAACCTGACAGTATACACAACCCATCTGGATGATTTCCTATTATTTTTAGTGTACTATTTAAATTTGAATGTCCTAACCTTATTCTGTTGTAAACAACTTCCTCTTTCCTTGACTTACCTACACTACCGGTCAAAAGTTTTGAAACACTTACTACACTTTATTATAATTTTTTTTTCTTCATATTTTAGAATAATAGGAAAGTCATCAAAACTATGGAATAGCATAAATGGAACTATGGGAATTATGTTGTGACTAAACAAAATCCAAAATAATTCAAAACTGTGTTATATAATTTAGCATCTTCAAAGTAGTCACCCTTTGCCTAGAATTTGCAGACATGTACTCTTGACATTTTCTCAACCAACTTCTTGAGGTATCACCCTGGGATGATTTTTAAACAGTATTGAAGGAGTTCCCATCTATGTTGGGCACTTATTGGCTGCTTTTCTTTATTATTTGGTCATCAATTTAAAAAAAATAATTATGTTTTTTTTAATTACATTTTAGTTTTATAATGAAATAAAATAATATGGTGGCACAATTATATTTTTGTCTACAAAACAAATTTCAAACATTTAAGCATACACCTTCAGATCAAAAGATTTTTAAGATCATGAGAAACATTTCAGTCGTGTTTCAAAACTTTTGACCGGTAGTGTATATTTCCTATTTTCTGATTAACTTTATTGGTTATGCTGTAAAGAAATCTACCCTTTGTTTCATTGTTCCACTTTCCTTGCCATTCTTCTATTACTTTACACCATATTGCTGCTTTAACTTCTGACTTAATGCAACTTGTAATTCTA
Source organism: Myxocyprinus asiaticus (assembly GCF_019703515.2). NCBI lineage: Eukaryota > Metazoa > Chordata > Actinopteri > Cypriniformes > Catostomidae > Myxocyprinus > Myxocyprinus asiaticus. Next base: position 2,705,003 of record NC_059349.1, read on the forward strand.
TTGATTCTCTTTGTAATGCTTGTTTTGCTAATTTATCCACCTTCTCATTTCCCTTTATACCTACATGTGCTGGAACCCACATAAACCTAATTACTGTACCCTCTTGAATTATTCTTGTATGAACTTGTACAATTCTAAACAGAATATCTTGTCGGCTGGATTTGAAAGATATCAGGCTCTTAAGGACTGAAACAGAGTCAGAACATACTAAAAAAGTATCCTGGTTTGTGTTCTTCTACCCACTGTGAATCCATGAATATTGTCAGCATTTCCACTGTATAAACTCCCAAATAGTTTGAACATCGTTTTATTCCACTTTCTTTCCATTTTGGTACTATAAATGCTGCTCCAGTTGTCTAATGCTCTGGATCTTTTGACCCACCTGTAAATATTTGTATATATTGGGGGTAATTAACACTGACATGGATTGAAAATTCTGTTGGTAAATCTATTTCCCCTCTTCCTGCTTTCTTTATTTCCAACATATGCATGTCTATTTGTGGTGTCTTATGTACCCACGGTTCTGTTTCTGGGATTACAACTGTTGGGCTCATCTTGACTCTATTAATCCCCATTTCTTTTGCATATATTTTACTAGCCCATCCAAAACTATTTCTTTTATCTTGTTCCCAGCTTTCTTGTATCACCATTTTTGCAGGATGTTCCTCTTTATGCCCTTTAAGATTGACCCAGTAATTAATCATTAGCTGCTTCCTCCTTATTTCTAGTGGCATCTCTCCTGTCAGAACCTGCAGATCTGATATGGATGTTGTTTTTACTGCTCCACTGCACTGCCTCAGAGTTTGAGCTTGTATCTTATTTATTTTTTCCAATAAAGTTTTTGACGCTGACCCATATACTATACTTCCATAATCAATCACAGACCTAATCATTGTCACATATATAGTTTTAATGAGGAGAAGTTTGCCCCCATTCCACTCCACTTAAACTCCTCATGATGTTTATTACTTTCTGACACTTTCCAACAATTTTAATTATATGATCTGCCCGGGAGGTCACGTGACACTATGCAAGGGGCAGACGTGTGAGCGACGAGCTCTGCGCACTTTGCTAAATTTTTAATTATTTTCATGTTATAATCTGGTGAATTTTGATACACCAAGTTACACATTTGCTCTTTGATGCAAAACATGGCAAAGAAGTCAAATTCCTCGGGCTCTGGAGACATTAAAAGACACTTACATGTTCAGGATGAAAGCCCTGACAGGCCTACAGACCGGAGACTCGATTTGGATGGCGCGGTGGGAGAGGAGATCCAGTGTCAGTTGTCCAACATGTTGGTGATGTTGATGAAGATTCTTGCTGACTTGGAGGATCTCGCTGTAATACGTCAATTGATTACGGCGATAGAAATAAAATTCTCTGAATTAGTTACAAGAGTGACTGATGTTGAGAGACAAATTGATTTTTTTGGAATCTTCGGAGAGGGAATTAACCGCTAATCCACCCGCGACCAAAGTTAATTTGGAACACCTCATTGAAAAGCTTGAAGATCTTGAGAATAGAAGCCGCATGAATAACGATTGAATTGTTGGAATTCCTGAGCTTGAGGAGGGTAGAGATATGGTGAAATGCCTAGATGAGTTTTTCCCGAGTCTGCTCGACATAACAGGCCATAAACTGGAAATCGAGCGAGCTCACAGAGTCCCAGCTCACAGATTTGCTGAGGGAGACAGGCCGATCGATTCTGGCCAGATTTCTGAGATCATCCAATAAAGATCTTGTGTTGCGCCAGGCGAGGAGCAAAGGGAAACTTTCTTGGAAGAACCATAATATTTTCTTGTTCCCGGACTTTGCGAACTCGACAAGCGAGAAACGCGATCGGTTCAAGGAATGTAAGAAACTCTTACATCAGCGAAAGATCACTTTTGCTCTGATGTTTCCGGCCAAACTGAGAATAGAAATGAAGTACAGTCGCAAAGTATTTATTTGTCCCAATCAGGCAATGTCTTTTATTGAATCAATGGGTAAGTAAACCATTGGGCGTTTCTCATGTGAGTGGGTCGACTCACTGTAATTACTCTTGAGGAAGCTGGGCGACATTTTGGTTTCTTTTTTTCTTTTTGCGTTGGCTCCGCCGTGTGGCTGGAGCTTGTTTTGTGAATAACACTTTTCCTTAAAGAAACTTTTGCATTGACGAAAGATTACTTTTGCATTGAAGTTCCCGGCCAGTTTGAGAGTGGACATCTACATGCTCACACAAAAGATGTCTTTTATAAAGTTGACAGATTGTGTAAGTCATGGTATATAGTTTTATGCGGCCTCCGAGTGAATTGACTCGACCACCCGGGGAACTGGGAATTCAGTTTTGTTTCTTTTTGTATTGGCTCCGCCTAACGGCTGGAGCTTGTTCTATTTAATAACACTCCTTTGGAACAGCTGTGGATTAATCTGTTCATTCTTCGTGCTTATTCCTCCTGCTGGCTGTAGTTTGTTTTGTTGAGGTTTTTTACAGGACATTGGAATGATCACGTCATCCGTTGAACTCATAACAGCCAGCTTACTGAACATATCTGAACATTTTATATCAGCTGGAATTTGTTTTGTGGAAGATCGCACCTTTGAGACAGTTCTGTGAATGAATCTACACATTCTTTGTGTTCATTCTTCCTGTTGGCTGGGTTTATTTTACAAAGTATTTTCTTTTATGTAATTTTGCCTCACAAATTTGTGAGGCCCTATTTCGCCATTACAAAGCATCTCTATCAAACTAATCGGAAAAGTTAAGTTACACCTCGTTATTTCACATTTACACTCAGTATGGACTAAAGTGTCCAGATTGTTTAAGTTGGACACTTATTTAAATGTTGCCTTGAGCATATGGCAGAACCCAAGATTGTGTATTGGCAAGTCCCCTTTCTGCCAGAGTGGATTGTGAGGGGGGTTACTATACTCGGTGACCTATATGAAAGTGGAGTGTTGAGATCGTTTGAAAACTTGGTCCAACATTTTGGGATCCTCAGACCTCAGTTTTATAGGTATTTACAACTGCGCCACCTGCTTTGTACTATTTTTGGGAGTAGCACACACCCCCCCCAAGGAGGCAGATGCTTTGGGAGAGGCGATTGCGGCTTTTGGAAAAGGTCATGAGGCATCAGTGTACTACTCCCTGTTAATTCAGAGTATGGGGGACGGAGCCTTAACTTCTCTCAAGAGAGTATGGGAGAAGGATTTCAACTTGGCATTGGAGGAAGGGGTGTGGGCTAAGATTCTTAAAAACGTTAAGTCTGCATCTAGAGATGCAAGGGTGTGTCTTATACAATTCAAAATTTTGCATAGATTTTATTGGATCCCCTCTAGACTGTAAAGGCTTGGTCTTAAAGACACACCCACCTGCTGGAGATGCCAATCGGAGTATGGAGACATGGCCCATGTTTTTTGGTGGTGTGTCGAGATCCAGAAATTCTGGTCAAAGGTTCAGAATATTGTGTGCGACGTGGTGGGCACTCTGGTTTCGTTTTGCCCCAGACTTTGTGTTCTGGGTGATGGGGCGGTCATCGATGTGGGGGATGGCCATAGAGAGAACTGGGTTCTGAACTGTGTGATGATTGCCAGGCAGGTTATTTTGAGGGGTTGGAGGTCAGCTGGTGCGCCCCCATATCCGGAGTGGTGCACGAAGGTGGGGAGGGTTTGGATACGTTTATACAGAAATGGGGCAGGTATTTGGAGTTGTTGGAGGGCTCTCGGGTGGGGTGTGGAGAGAGTTGTGTAATATAGTTAGCATGATTATTATGTGTGTGTGTATGTATGTATGTATGTATGTGTATATATATATATATATATATATATATATATATATATATATATATATATATATATATGTATACACGTGTGTCTGTTTGATTTTTATTTCTATATATTTACTTATGTTTGACCACAGGGTTGTTTTTTGGGGGGGGCGGGATCGGGGAGGGGGGGTTGTGGGGTTTAAATGTTGATTTTATATATATGTATGTTTACATTTCATTGTTATTGTGTGATTTAATAAAAATGTTAATTACAAAAAAAGAATAATAATAATAAAATAAAATAAAATTATATGATCTGCCCATGTTCATTTTGTGTCAAATAAGATTCCTAAGAATCTAAACACTTTCACCCTGTCCAATGTTCTTTCATACATTTTCAGGTTCATTTCTGGGAGAATTATTTTCCTTGTGAAAACCTTGTCTTTTCTACTGAGAATTTAAATCCCCATTCATATGCCCATTTTTCTACCTTTATTATTGCTTCTTGTATCTTTCAATTTATATGCAGAATGTTCTTTCCCCTTTTCCAAATTGCCCCATCATCTGCAAAAAGTGATCTTACTTTATCTGGTTGAACTTGAGAAAAAACATAATTAATCATTATAGAAAACATGAATGGACTTATCACACTTCCTTGTGGAGTCCCATTTTCTATTTCATGTCTATTTGATATTTAATTTCCTACCCTTACCTGAATAGTCCTATTTCCCATAAAATCCTTTATCCACTTGAAAATCCTTCCTTCTATATTCATCATTTTTAGTTTTATCAGAAGACCCTCTTTCCACATCATGTCATATGCTTTTTCAACATCAAAAAATACCGCTATAACTGATTCTTTATTTATCTGTGCTTTTCTAATTTCATTTTCCAGACATACAATAGGATCCTTTTCTTTCTTGTCCCTGTACTTCCAACAATCTGTCTAACTCTAATCTTTTACACAGATTATAATAATTTATAATCACCATCTCCTGCTCCCTGCACCACATTTCCACCACAACATATTCTTGATCTTTTCCCTTTCCCAGTACTCTATATGGTGTTTCATGTTTAATACATGTTGCACATCCCCCACCATTCCCTTCTTCCCTATCACTTCTTATTACTATATACCCTTGTAAAACAAAATTCATATAATGTTTTAACCATGTTTCTTGAACACAAATTACATCTGGCTTTATTAGTAATCCTTCAGTAAAATGCTTAAACTCTTGACCATTTGCTATTAGAGATCTTGCATTCCATTGAAGTATTACTACCATAACTAATTATTACCCACATGTTTCTTGACTGGATCTTATCTAGAGTTCATCTCTTACTTCTTCCCATGTTAACCCTTTGATTCCTAGGTAATGTATTGCTGCTATGACTATCAATTGTATTTTTTTGAGTTTTAGACTTATATTTTCCCTTGTTACTTCATTGTTTCCTCCCATCTGTTCCCATGTTTTTACATTATGACCTATCTCTTGTCCTCTAATCTGTTTTGAAGCCTCAGCATATGTCATTTTCTTCTCTACTCTACTCTCCTTTTCTATATCTCTGTTTCCCGTTTCACTACTTCACATCCTCTATATGTAGCACTGTGGGCCTCTCCACAGTTACAACAATTTGATTGCACCCCCTCCCCACATTTACCATTTTCATGATTCCCTCCACAGCGTGCACATCTATGTTCTTCTCTACACTTTGAGGCAACATGTCCAATCTTTTGGCAACTTCTATCCTTCCTTTTTCCCCCTTGTTTACTGCTTACCTCTTTCCAACTTTCCCTATAAAATCCACCATTTTCTCCTTCACTTACTACCCCCATACTTTCCTCGCTATCCCCCCATTCATGCCTCTCTGTTCCATTCCCGGAGCAGTTGTGCCTCCCCGCCTTTCCTTTTCTATTTCCCGCTGATGACGCCGCCATCCAGCAAAAATCAACCAAAAACGTCATCCGGAAGACAACAGCTGATATCATCCGACCACGCACTCACCTCCACAATTATCTAAAAATATTCTTCTTGAATTATATAATAAGGTGTGGGAAATGGGGAAACTGCATAGTTGCTGGAAGGAAGCTGTAGTGGTACCAATCCATAAAGCAGGGAAGGAAGGTAGTAACCCAAGTGATTACAGACCGATTGCTTTAACATCTGATGTATGTAAAGTGATGGAGAAAATGATCCATCAAAGATAAATTTATTATATGGAAATTAAAGGATATATCTGAAATGATCAAAGTAGATTTAGAAGGTTATAACATTCAAATAAATGTAGGGATATGTAGGGTAACAGGAAGAAATAAAAGAGAAGAAACCATTATCTCTAGACTTAGGTTTGGACAACAGCACTTAATAATACATTGCACAGAATAGGAACCACGATACAGGGAGATGTGAATTTTGCAATCAGGAAGAAACAGTAGAGCATGTTATGATGATCTGTCCCCAATATTGTAATGAAAGAAAGACATTGATTTCTAAACTTAAGAAAAGTAAGATGAACTGTGAGTTGACAAGTATTTTGAGAAACAATTCATGGGAAGATTGTTTTTCATTTTTAATAACATTTTTGAAAGCAACACAAATAAGTAAGAGACTATAATTAAGGTCACAATTGTATAAGAAGAATGTTGATCCCGACTCACACTCCTTACCAGCTGGTGGCGGTACTGCAATTTTTGTTGAATGCCAACCGCCAAAAAACTCCAGAAGAAGAACCAACGTGGTACTTGTTTTGCTTCTCGTTTCCAAAGACGTAGGAAGTAGTGGATCTGCGTGATATGCTGTAGTAAAGATGGAGTTTATTAAAGAAGAGAGTGAAGACATGACTGGTGAAACTCCATGCAACATAAAAAGTGAAGAGACCGAGGAACAAATAGGTTGGTGTTTACTTTTTATGCTTCATAGGGAGACATGGTTTAAAAAAAAAAAAAAAAAAAACCTTTCTGAAATCTCAAAAAATTGACACGTTCTCACCTAATACTCAGTATAAAATTACCTCTAATTGTTGTAATTTAGGAAATCAGAAATAGGGATTGGACTTTTTTTATTTTATTTATTATTATTATTATTGTTATTATTATTTTGATACAACTTTGAAATCAGTAATAAGAGAATGTCTGTAGATAGGTTTGCAAATGTTCGTTAACGTTAATGAATAAAAATGAATTAATCATTAAAGGTTTAGATCACCCCAAAATGAAAATTCTCTCATTATTTACTCACCCTCATGCCATCCCAGATGTGCATGACTTTCTTTCTTCTGCAGAACACAAATTAAGATTTTTAGAAGAATATCTCAGCTCTGTAATGCAAGTGAATGGTGATCAGACCTTTGAAGCTCCTAAAAGTCAGCATAAACATAATCCATAATCGCACATGCATCAAGCACTAGGAAGTGTAATCGAGCTTGAAAGTATGATTGTGCCTAGAGACTGCAATGGCTAGATGTACAGTGAAAAAATAAGTGTTATTTTGGTCTGTTCTCACACAAAACCAACTGGATTGCTTCAGAAGACTCAAACTACGTTTCTATCCAAGGTTTTTTTGCGTCAAAAAGTGTAGTGCATCAAAATAGCTGATGGAAACGCAAATTATTGCTAAAATTTCACATAAAGTGTCTACATAATATTCTTCCATTTAACTCTAGTTCATCAACTCCATGTTGATGCTTCAAATGTTGTGAAAAACTGGTTTGGAAACAGTTTTTGTCGAGAAAATAGGTATTAACGCACATGTCACATGACAGATTTTACCCCAATCGTTAGCCTGTGTTAATCATGGCGACAAGGTATACATCCTTGAAAGCCAATCTATTGTACATGAAGCATTACTCGCACTGTTATGGATTGGTCTTAACAGTATACCAGCACGGAACCGATGCTGCAAACACATCTGCGTCATGACACTTCCAGGAGTGCCAACACAAATATCTCGTATCATGCACCTGTCATCAACAAGTGCACGGAGAACAAATGAATGGCCACTCTTTGCGATTAATTTAATCGCGGTATCCATCTGTTTATTTATTAAAGTTACTTTTCTACACCATTCAGAATAATAGATGGCAGTCATGGAATTAGCCCATTATACAAAACATATTTTTATGCACAAAGATTTTTAAATTAAAAATAAATACACAATACTAGGAGAAAAGTTTCAATGTGCTTTTTGGAATACTAACATATAGATCAATTCTATAAAATTATTGTTTAGCTTTTGAAAAAATGCCGGCAAAATTCTCTGTATTAAATAAATTACCAAACGAATAAAGCATTCAATGTAAAAAATAAATTACCAAATGGAAAATTATATTGTTAGGCCTATATAATTGCCTTTTCTTTACACAAACTTAAATTAGCCTTACCCTGTTCTGTAGACGAAAAAAGTCAGCTGAATGACTTTCTCAGAATGTTCTACACTTTTTTTCCAAGACAAAATATCAGAACTATTTGTCCAATGCTGAGTTCACTTTCAGAAAATTAGCTTTTGAACATTTTAAAACTTTTAAATATTTTTAATCTAACCCTCTTTACCTCTGATCACATTTGCTGAGCTTCTTCAGAAAATGTAAATTGCATTATGACACTAAAATAAATTTTAGATGACAGTCAAGTTCAGTTGGTCATTAAAAGTTGCTGGACAAATATGCGGGACATAATGCAGTTGTGATGGCAATGCTTTAGATTAGATGATTGTTCAAAATAGCCTATTGAATATCAGGAATGTATCATATGTAAACCCTGATATTACACCGCATCGATTTTTCTTTAATAGCGGTGCACACCGCATATACACATCGATGGATGGTCTTTATACTAAGACCGAAAATTTCCCCATTACTTAGTGCAGGTTGCCAGCTTGAACAGTGCCATGACTATTCGCTTTCGGGTCGGAACCGATGGCAACCTGCGATAGGAGCAACATCAGGACCAATATTACAGTCCCATCAGAAGGGCAACTGTTCCCTTTTGATTGTAATTCCTCCTCTTCTGATTGCTTTTATTTGTGAAATTAAAATTTCAGACAGTAAGCCGTCTAATTTCAATGAATTATCTCAATTCTCTCCCCATTTTACCAAAACTTCGGAGGAAAAAAATTAGGGACGTTTGGGAGGCGAATTAGCGATAAACACACATTTCTGTATGGAAACGGCTTAAGGGCAGATTTCTTTTGTAATAAACCAAAACTTATGCGACAAAGTGTTTTTTTAAGCATGACGTCATCACGCACAACATTTTTATCAGTAAAAGGCCATTTGAATGGAAACATTTAATGACTGTGATTCAGTTAGCTAGTTGTCTGTATAGCTTTGCCAAAATGCTTGTGTTTTTAGTGAGACACACGTGATCGAATTGTCTAGATGTAGAATAACATAGGCTAAATCAGTGGGGCGAAGATATGTCCTCAAATCTCGTTCACTTTCAAACATTCAACAAAAATAGAGACAATGCATACAAAAAACAATGTGCGCAATTTCTTTTCCTCAGCCTTTTCTCCTGCCTTGTTTAAACTTTCACCTGGTAACACAGCACGCGCAGCTCTCGACAGCCCAAATAGTTCATGGTATCAGGTGTGCTCGCAACACTTATGTAAACAAGCCATTCTCGTGTGTGCTGCAGTTTCTAATGGGACATTTTGGCCTGTACCTCGCACAACACTATCATATAACTTCAGAAGAATTTAAATATAAGACACGTGTAATGGACAACACGCCTTGTATGTAGCACATGACAGAGAGCAGAAGGCTTTGTATCACTTTATAGCACAAGGCACATACAGACTAATTATTTGCGTAATTAAACAGCAGCCTTTTGCAGTTTAATAATCACAGTGGGTCACAAAAGTGTTTTTATGTGTGATTTTGGTTGCTTAGACAGCCACAAACATGACCCTCTCATCCCTCAATCTTGTGTTTCATGGATGAAAAAGTCATACTGCTTTTGAACGACAGGGTGAGTAAATTATGGCTGAAAGGTCAGTTTGTATTTCAGTGGTTATTAAAGTTTTTCAGAATCATTAATCAGTATTGTATTTGTCCAGAGGTCCTCCTGACTGCTACCGAAACAGCTTGTAGACGGTGCTGTCATCTGATATTTTTTACTTTTTTCAGTGCTGGTCAGAATGGGCCAATCACAGTCTTTTATTATTACTGGGTGAGGCTTTTAAAAATACTTTAAAAGAGACCTATATATATAAATAACTATATGCACTGCGTGCACAATTATTAGGCAAGTCAGTATTCTGATCTTATCATTATTTCCATGCACATTTTCCAACTCCAAACCATATAAACATGAATGCTTATTGGATTCAGTCATTTTCAGGTGATATGTATTTGTGTAATGAGGGAGGGTGTGGCGAAAGTGACTAACACCTTATATCAAGGTGTGCGTAATTCTTAGGCAGCTTCATTATCTCAGGTAAAATGGGCCAAAAAAGAGATTTAACTGACACCGAAAAGTCTTTTTTTTTAATGCCTTTTAGACGGATGCAACACTCTTGAAATAGCTAAACTATCGAGGCGTGACCACTGGACAATCGAATGTTTTTTTGCGAATAGTCAACTGCGGGGCAAAAACACATGGAGAAGAAAAGGCGCAAATTGACTACAAAAGACTTGAGAAGAATTAAACGTGAAGCTACCAGGAACCCATTATCCTCCAGTGCTACCATATTCCAGAACTGCAACCTATCTGGAGTGTCCAGAAGTACAAGGTGTCAAGTGCTCTGAGACATGGCCACGGTCAAGAAGGCTGAAACACGACCACCACTGAATAAGATTCACAAGCTGAAGCATCAAGATTGGGCAAAGAAATACCTGAAGACAGATTTTTCAAAGGTTTTATGGACAGATGAAATGAGAGTGACTCTTGATGGAACAGATTGATGGGCCCATGGCTGGATCACTAATGGACACACTTCGAGTCAGGTGCCAGCAAGCTGGAGAAGGGGTACTGGTATGGGCTGCTATCATTAAGGATGAGGTAGCTGGACCTTTTCGAGTTGAAGATGGACTGAAACTCAACTCTCAAACATACTGCCAGTTTCTGGAAAGTAATTTTTACAAGCAGTGGTAAAGGAAGAAGTCCTCATCATTCAAGAAGGCCATGATCTTTATGCAGGACAATGCTCCATCACATGCATCCAAGTACTCCACTGCTTGGCTAGCCAGCAAGGGCCTCAAATATGCCCAAATAATGACTTGGCCCCTTCCTCACCTGACTTAAATCCTACTGAGAACTTGTGAGCCCTTCTCAAACGTGAGATTTACAGTGAGGGAAGACAATATACCTCTTTGAACAGCATTTGGGAGGCTGTGGTTGCTGCTGCAGCGAAAGTTGATTGTGAACAGATCATGAAACTGACTGGATGGAAGGCTCATGGCAGTTATTAAAAAGAAAGGTGGCTATATTGGTCACTGAATATTTTTGAAAGGCCAAAAATGTTAATTGTCATTTTGTGTTACTTATTTGTTGCACCTACTCTAAAAATTTAGAATAAACAATTGAGTTGGGAGAAATTATTTTTATAATTTAGTTGCCTAATAATTGTGCACACATATATTCCCCTGAGAAGACAAAACTCACTTTTCCTTTGTTAAACATTCAGGTTTGAGGTTCAGTAACATTTTGGATTGACTGAGAGCATTGTGTTCAACAATAAAATTAATCCTGTGGAATACAATTTGCCTAATAAATGTGCACGCAGTGTATATAGTTTACAATGAGATAATAAATGTTATGATAGTTAAATGCGGATGAATAGAGGATTTTCTGAGTGACCAAGCGCCCCCATGGAGGAAGAAAACTTTGTGTCTCATGTAATAATCATTGGCTGACAACATTTGCAATTTGCAATGTGTTCATGCCCAACACTCCATGATAACATTTGTATTCTGTTGCTGACAGGACGTGACTTACCGTGCGTTCAGACCAGAGGAGTTGAGAGCGTCAAAATTCGCTCTGGCTGCCCTGCCAACAATGCTATCAAAGATTCGTAGACGCTCTGACGTAGTTGAAATAGGCAGCAACGTTCGTTCGGAATGCTTGGTTTTCTGAACTATATTTAAAGGGGCCGCAAAACATCCAGACATGTCGACTGGTATCTTTTTGCCGACCTATCACAAGTAGCGTATATCCTCATGAAATCTTTTAAATGTGAATGTAAGAAATCGATCGATGGCAGAAAGTAATTAAATATAAAAAGACAAATGCTGATGGTATAGATGTGTTACCGATTGATCAGGCAGCATGGTTTTGCATGCTATGGCGCCAAAATTAGCATGCAATATATTATATATAATATTATATAAACCATAATATTCACTTCATCAACTCACCTGGCACACCAACAATTTCAGACACCTTTGTCCACGCATTGTTTTTTTTTATTTATATCCCTGTAAGCAAACAGGGACAGATCGTATATTACGGGAAAACCCGCCACGGCAATAATTAGTTTCTCTTCCATTTTGTCTTTGGAACTATTGTTTGGTGGGAACCAAAGTTTACACTGTTGTGTTCTTCTATATTCTAATAGGTTGCCGCCGAACCGCGTCAAAGCTCATTACCATAATGTTGCCCGCACTTGAACTTTCATCTGACACAACAGCTTAGACGCGCCGGCCACGGACGCGCTGCTTCTCACCGCCGAGAGACGCTGGCTGCCATAGAAAATGAATGACTTCCGGTCAATTTGACGCTCTCGACGCCTCTGGTCTGAATGCACCAATACAGTGTGCAAGCGGCAGTGCGAACTCTAGTGATGGATGACTGTATAGACCATCTTTTCATCATTTGCCGGCATGATTCCTGTATCCATTTGTCCTGAAATTGTTTAATCGACGATCGCTAAGCTTAATCAATAAAATTATTATTAATTTTAATAATAAAATTATAGATTAATCATTAACATCCCTACATGAAACATTATTTTTGAAGCAGGATGCATTTACAAACAGCTTGGCATTTCATTTTGCATTAATTTAGAAACTTAAAATTATATTTAATTGTTTTCATTTACGCACCCATTCATGACAATGATAAAGTGTTGGCACCAAGCATTGAATTTGCCACAAAATAATACGCAAATATGTTTAACCGTTGGCAAATAACACAACTATGTAACTACATAAACATGTTTATGCATCGTCTTTGGTAACACGAGAACTAATAGTAATAATACTTTTACAACTATTAACATATAATACATTTAAACAAGGGCGAGAAATAACCACACTGAAACAGACTGTTGTAATCTGCTTCGGGATCTGACTCTGACTCAAACATATATGACTGTATTTCAGTGCTTGCCATCTCGAGCATCAGAACACATAACACATTTTATGGTGGGGGGATAATCTTTTTCCGGGACAATGACGTTAGCCAATCATAACTATGGGCATTTACTTTCAAGTCTTAAAGGAGAAACTGCCTCAAACCTCAATGACCCCTTTAAGAGAGAAAATAATTAAATGGCTTGAGGAAAGGCCCTAGTGAATACCGTATTTTCCAGAAATAAAGTCCCATCTGAATATATACTGATGAGCCAAAACATTGACAACCTGTCGAATATGCAGTTGGTCCTCTGCGTGCCTCCACAGCACCAACCTGCAGAGGCATGGACTCTGTGAGACCCCTGAAGGTGTCCTGTGTTATCTGTCACCAAGACTTCAGCAGCAGATCCTTCAAGTCCTGTAAGTTGCGAGATGGAGCCACCTTGAATCGGACTTGTTGGTCCAGCACATCCCACAGATGCTCAATCGGATTGAGATCTGGAGAATTTGGAGATCAGGACAACACCTTGAACTCTTCATCATGTTCCTCAAACCATTCTCGAACAATGTGTAGTGTGGAAGGGCACATTATCCTGCTGGAAGAGGCCACTGCCATCAGGGAATACCATTGCCATGAAGGGGTGTACCTGGTCTGCAGTGATGTTTAGGTAGGTGGCACATATCAAATGTCCATGTGTCCACATGAATGGCCGGGCCCAGGGTTTACCAGCAGAACATTGCCCAGAGCATCACACTCCCTTCACCGACTTGTTGTCTTCCCAGAGTGCATCCTGGTGCTATCACTTCCCCAGGTAAATACACGTACATGGCCATCCATGTGATGTAAAAGAAAACGGGACTCATCGGACCAGATGAACTTCTTCCACTGCTCCAAGGTCCAGTTCTGATGCTCGCATGCCCGTTGTAGGCACTTTCGCCCCATTTGCAGCAGGATGTGATGCACTGAGTGTTGTGACACATTCCTCCTGTAACCATCATTAAAATGTTCTGTGACTTGTGCCACAGTAGACCTTCTGTTGGTTCTGACAAGACGGGATAGCCTTTGTTGCCCTCACACAATGATAAGCTTTGGGCACCCAACACCCTGTCTCTGGTTTTTGGTTACTCCCTCCTTGAACCACTGTCGGTAGGTACTCGCCACTGCTGACCAGGAGCACCCCACAAGCTTTGCCATTTCAGAGATGCTCTGACCCAGTCGTCTGGCCATAACAATTTGGTCCTTATCAAAGTCACTCAGGTCTTTACTCCTGCCCATTTCTCCTGCATTCATCACATTGTCTGTGGAACTGATTGTTCACCTACCATCTAATCTACTTAGACCTTGACGTGGCCTTGTTAGGAGATAATCAACGTTATTCGCTTCACCTGTGAGTGGTCAAAATATTTTGGCTCATCAGTTTACTGTAGCGATATATTTGTGTGATACATTTTTCCATTTAAATTGAGCTTTTATTTTGGTAAAGCTTTTTATTTTGTAGTGAAGCCCTTTCTGTTTCTGTGTATTTTTGACGGCAGCTTCTCACTTTTGGAAAAGAAGCTCGCTACGTGACCCACTGTGATTATTAAACTGCAAAAGGCTGCTGTTTAATTACACAAATATTTAGTCTGTATGTGCCTCGTGCTACAAAGTGATACAAAGCCTTCTGCTCTCTGTCATGTGCTACATACAAGGCGTGTGATTAATCATGATGGCTGTGTATCTTTATGTCTGTACAACACCGGCTCTACACACTCACAAGCACTCACATTTCAAGCATGCAGCACATGCAAACTATTTATCTAATTAAATTGCAGCCTTTGTGGTATAATAAAATCACTAGAACATAACATGATTTTAATTTGTGTGTTGAATGTTTATGGAATGACATTTGTATGTCTGATGGTATCGGTTTTTGGTAGCAGAGCATTTTTACGAGAATGAGTAAAATTATGTGGTATTGGACCCCATTCTAGTATTGGTATCGGGACATACCTAATTTTATCCTTCTTTATTTTCTCCTGTATGACCATCCAAGGTTCCCTCTGAGGTACTCTAGGGGTGGAAGATAAAATTAGTTTGGGCTTTGCACCCAGTTTGTCCCATCAAGTTGAGACCTCAGGATTGGTGCTTACGCCATGTTTACTCAAAAAATGAAAAAGAGTAGTTGTGCAAGTTGTATTGGCAAAATTATCTCAAATAAAAGTCACAATGAGTAAAGAAAAGTGGGAAAACTTTTTTAAAAATCAGAAAAGTGAGAAAACAGGCAGAGGAGAGAGAACAGGCTGCTCTTTCCTTCAAGGCGTGTTGCAGCAGTTGATCAGCAGGCTATATTGTACAAGAATGTGAAGAATTGACTCAAAGAAAATATTCACAATTTACTTATCCTCTAGTCTGACGCCACCTTTTCACTATATCTGACATTTGCAAGGGCTGACACATTTCGCCTCTCTAGTGGCAGTCATGATGAACTTTAAATCCGCTCGCAATGGATTTTATTTGTTGCAAAGTACATATTGCGAATTACAATGTCAAAGCACCCAGACCCTTGAGACATATAGAAAGTAAGGCTGTCAATTTAACATGTAAATTCAGTGTGATTAATTAAATTAAAAAAATTGTGTTAAAAAATGTATGCCATTAATCACAGCACTGATAATATATTTTCCTACCAATGGAGCAATAGACCTTATTCACAGTAGTGGGGAATTTGCTTTTCGGCAGGAATTGAAACAAGGTTGTGAGGGAAACACTTACAGCCAGTTCAAATGTTTGAACTGTTGTTTAATTGTGTGAATCGTTCAGATGATGAAACATATAAGATGCATTTTTCCAAGAAATTTCAGTTGACGAAAACTCCAGGAAACACGAGCTGTGAAAATTAGATGTAATCTAGACGCTTTATACACTGCATGCCATTGATTGAGCAGAATGTACTTGTTTGTTAAACATGCTAATCTATTTGGTGGAATCTATTACACTTTTTTTTTTTTTTTTTTTTTTTTTTTTTATTAGAGCTGTGGCAGTTGCAGTTAAAATCTCTTACTGTGTTTAGACTACCATTTTTCAAAAATAATTTTCAGAAAAATAAATATTTTCATAAAATTAGCAAGACAAGTTATAATATTCTGACTGTTCCTTTGAGTAGAGCACTTGAGACTGTGCCAGTGAAAATGTTTGTTTCCAACTCCAGAACAGATATTGTTTTCCTATTATCACTCTTAATAATTTAAGTAATCTTTATGAATATCTGAAGGCCAACAAGGCCAGTTTATTTCCTAAAATCTAACATCTTTCAAACAGAATATGTATTAGACAGGAGGAAAACTTTGCGCCTAATTTGTCGATAAGACTTGGAGGTCCAAACCATTTAATGAAATTGCCCTTATATTTACAGTGCAAGACAATGGATGACTCCTCATTTCTGTGGTTAGGTCAGTTAAGCTAGTCTTTCTAAAAAAAAATAAAAAAATTATAGAAATAAGGTGTTAATTAAATTAAGTTTAGTTTGATTTTAAAGTAAAAAATGTATATACTTCGATTGTGAAAAATAAACCTATCCAATGTAAACATGAAATGAAATTAAGCAATTGTTATAAATTAATTAAATGTTATTATGTAATAAACCAACTTCGAGCATGTGGATGACTGTATACATCAGTCACCAAGAGGACAAATTAGTTTATAATTACCTAAAAGGTTTCCAGTATCTTATTTAAGACCTAATCCAAAACAAATGTTTGATGGAGGGGTTCGCTTTAGAAACAAAGCACACGCTTATGTTTAACTAACAAGAGAAAAACCTCATTTTTGCTTGGATTGAAAATGATGCAGAGCAGATAAAAGGTGATGTATTTACAGTGCATTCAGAAAGTATTCAGACCCCTTCAGTTATTTATTTTTTCACATTTTTTATGTTGCAGTCTTATGCTAAAATGCTTTAAATTATTATTTTTTTCACATCAATCTACACTCTATACCCCATAATGACAAAGCAAAAACCAGATTTTTGATAACTTTGCAATTTTATTAAAAAGAAAAAAACTTAAATATCACATTAACGTAAGTATTCAGACCCTTTGCTATGACACTTGAAATTTAGCTCAGGTGCATCCCATTTCTCTGGATCATCTTTGAGATGTTTTTACACTTTGATTGGAGTCCACCTGTGGCAAATTGAATTGATTGGACATGATTTGGAAAGGCACACACCTGTCTATATAAGGTCTTACAGCTGAAAATGCATATCAGAGCAAAAACCAATCCATGAGGTCAAAAGAAGAGACAGGATTGTGTCGAGGCACAGATCTGGGGAAGGCTACAAAAATGCATGACCCATGAAAGCCCGCAAAAATGCACCTAAAGGACTCTCAGACTGTGAGAAACAAGATTCTCTGGTCAGATGAAACGGAGATTGAACTGTGTGGCCTCAATTCTAAGTGTCTTGTATGAAGGAAACCAGGCACTGCTCATCACCTGCACAATACCATCCCAACGGTGAAGCATGGTGGATGTAGCATCATGCTGTGGGGGTGTTTATCAGCGGCAGGGACTGGGGGACTGGTCAGGGTTGAAGGAAAGCTGAATGCAGCAAAATACAGAGATATCCTTAATGAAAATCTGGTCCAGAGCACTCAGGACCTCAGACTGGGCTGAAGGTTCACCTTCCAACAGGACAATGACCCTAAGCACAAAGCCAAGACAACGCAAGAGTGGCTTAGGGACAACTCTGTGAGTGTCCTTGAGTGGCCCAGCCAGAGCCCGGACTTGAACCCAATCAAACATCTCTGGAGAGACCTGAAAATGGCTATCCACCGCCGGTCCCCATCCAACCTGACAGAGCTTGAGAGAATCTGCAGAGAAGAATGGCAGAAAATCCCCAAATCCAGGTGTGCAAAGCTTATCACCACATACCCAAAAAGACTTGACGCTGTAATCGCTGCCAAAGGTGCTTCAACTAAGTACTGCGTTAAGGGTCTGAATACTTATGTCAATGTGATTTTTCAGCTTTTTTTCTTTTTAATAAATGTGAAAAGTTATCAAAAATCTGGGTTTTGCTTTGTCATTATGGGGTATGGAGTGTAGATTGATATGAAAAAACAATTATTTAAAGCATTTTAGCATAAGGCTGCAACATGACGAAATGTGAAGAAAAAAAATGAAGGGGTCTGAATTCTTTCTGAATGCACCATATTTTCTGCCAGCAGAAGTACTTGAACCACAAACTGTTAGAAATTGGCAAAAAAAAAAAAAAATGTGTAAATCGATAATGAATTTCCAATGTTTTGGTTACTTTTTTATCATTCATTTCACACCTGTCCCTCTTGAAATTTTTTTGTTTTCTCTTTAGACTCGAAGGTGAAAGAGGAAAGTCAAGAACTGAATGAAGAGCAGAAGCTCCATCACTGTCAGAATCCTTCTAATTTCATAAAAGAAGAAAAACCTTTTAGTTTCTCACAGAGTGAAAAAGATGTTAAGCAAGAAAGAACTGAACGAAAAAAAGCCCAAAATCCCTCAACCTCTTGTCAGCCAGGAAATAGTTTCACAGAGAAAAGATGCCTTACAAGTTCCAAAAGAATTCACACTGGAGAAAAGCCTTTCACCTGCCATCAGTGTGGAAAGAATTTCACAAAAAAAGGAAACCGAGATATTCACATGATAATTCACACTGCAGAGAAGCCTTTTATCTGCCATCAGTGTGGGAAAAGTTTTAAAAATCGTGGAAACCTAAATAAGCACATCAGAATTCACAGTGGAGAAAAGCCTTTCACATGCACTCAGTGTGGAAAAAGTTTCACACAAAAAGCAAACCTTAATGTGCACATGCGATTTCATAGTGCAGAGAAGCCTTTCACCTGCCATCAGTGTGGCAAGAGTTTTAAATATCATGGAAACCTTAATAAGCACATCAGAATTCACACTGGAGAAAAGCCTTTCACATGCCATCAGTGTGGAATGAGTTTTGCAATTCATGGAATCCTTCGATTGCATATGCGAGTTCACACTGGAGAGAAGCCTTTCACATGCCAAGAGTGTGGAAAGAGTTTCGCACAGAAAGGAAACCTTAATGTGCACATGCAGTTTCATACTGGAAAGAAGCCTTTCACATGCCATCAGTGTGGAAAGGGTTTCAGGTGTAAAGGAAGATTAAATTTGCACATGCAAATTCACACTGGAGAGAAACCTTTCACTTGCCATCTGTGTGGAAATAGTTTCGCACAGAAAAGATCTCTTAATGTGCACTTGCGACTTCATACTGGAGAGAAGCCTTTCACTTGCCATCAGTGTGGAAAAGGTTTCATACAAGCAAGAAGACTCAAAACTCATCGGTGTTCTGCAGTAGAATCGGTTAAAAAAACACACCTGAACATTCATACAAATGGGAAGGCTTACTTGTGTTTCCTTTGTGGAAGAAATTTTTCAACTCTGCATGGTTTTAAAAAGCACCAGACAGTACATACCAGTGACAAAGCTCATGTATGCTCTCAGTGTGGGAATGCCTTTATTAGAGCTCACGACTTGAAAATGCACCAAAAAATTCATACTGGAAAAAAACAATCATAAATAATTGCAATAATCTAGTTATAGTAGTTATAATAGTCTAGTTTAGGCATTTACTACTACTTCTAGTTGAATAGGGTATATTAACAATAATGCCATTTATTATTTTTGTCAAGTGTTCTGATTTTATTAAATATTGTGAAATTACCAGAAATGAAATGGAACAAAATCTTGTGTTGCACTTAATGTACACATAGAACATGTTACATTTATTTTTGATAGATCAAGGACTTTCAACATTGTATCAACATATTCTCATAATCTGGACATTATGGCCCTATTTACACCTTGCATTAACATGCGTTTCATAACCGGATAGTTTCTGGGTATTCTTTAGCTGGATTGCAGTCTTTTAGCAAATTTTATAATCATTGATTGATAATTCAAATGATTTCCATCACTATGACAATCTAATTTTTCATTTATTGAAGTTTTTTGTGGTTGCCAAAGCTAAATTTAGGGTCGCTGAAGCAAATTGAACAATATTTATCTGCAGTATACTTCCCTGATCACCTCATGGTTTCAGTGATCCGATCACAATGTGTCTTTTGTGCATTGCACCTGTCATTTAATGGTGGTAAAGTGCTATCCAATAGCGATTCAATCACTAAAAAAAGCATGTTAATGCAAGGTGTAAATGAGGCCTATAACTAAAAAAATAAAGATGAAGATGAAACTAAGAAAACTTCCTTGTGAAGTGCATTCAGAATTTCTTTAGTCTTTGTTGAACAACTGCAATGACCTCTTCTTGACTGCAACAAAAATACTTGAGAGACCAGAGGAATTTGGTTTTCACAAAGACTTCTTGACGACTTTTAAACTGCAGCAGTTTATGTGAATTCCTGCTGTGGTAAATATCACTTTAATGAGAGATGTTTTTCACCTGATCTAAAGGCATCATGGTCTAACTTAGCAGTGCAAAGATTTAATGTTTTCCCATATAATGATAAATTTGGAGTGACTACAGATACTGCAAACTCATGTTTTACTGTCCTCACAATGTAAAATCTTGACAGCAAGCTAACATTTTAAATGGGATTCCTATTGTCTCTCAAGGTATGACTTTTCTTGACTTGAATTTAAGTAATCCTCTTTAATTCATACCTTTTCCCCATGTGATCATGTTGGTGATTTTATACCGTTTTCATTTTTGTTTTATTTTTTATTTCTTGCCCATTTAGCAAACAATCTATGACTGTGCACTGATGAGCCAAAACATTATGACCACTCACAGGTGAAGTGAATAATGATGATCATCTCCTAACAAGGCCACATGTCAAGATCTGGGTAGATTAGATGGTAAGCGAACAATCAGCAGGGTTGGGGAGTAACAGAATACATGTAACAGGATTATGTATTTAAAATACAAAATATAAGTAACTGTACTTAATAAACCTTGTGTAAATTGTCAGCTTTATGCTAAGCTAAAATGCTATTTCTAGCCATTTTACATGCACATGTTACCAGGCACGATCATATTATTGTATCAAGAAAATTCACGTTGGATCATCATTTCTTTTCTTCTAGTAAGACCTTTGATATTAGGGCAAAAATTGTATTCTTGATGATAATTTTTGTATTGTTTTCCTGTAAAAATATCTAAAAATCCTTAAAACAAGATCAATTTGATTTATCTTGTTTTAGAAACAACACTGCATAAGATATTTAGGTTTTTCAGAGAATGTATTTTTAACGTGTATTTTGTCTTACTCTGTACTGGCAGAGTTTTTATAGTCAAAACAAGTGAAAAAAATCTACCAGTGCTGAAGAAGTAATCCAAAGTATTTAGAATACGTTACTGACCTTGAGTAATTTAACGGAATACATTACAAATTACATTTTACAGCATGTATTCTGTAATCTGAAGTAGAATATACCAGACATATATATATTTATCCAACACATCCAACCTCTTCTGCCATTTCATTCCTCTGAGAGAAAAAAAAAAAAAATGCACTGTACATAACAGATTGTATTAGATTTGCACTACCCATGTGTATGTACACTATATTGCCAAAAGTATTCGCTCACCCATCCAAATAATTGAATTCAGGTGTTCCAATCACTTCCATGGCCACAGGTGTATAAAATGAAGCACCTAGGCATGCAGACTGCTTCTACAAACATTTGTGAAAGAATGGGCCGCTCTCAGGAGCTCAGTGAATTCCAGCGTGGTACTGTGATAGGATGCCACCTGTGCAACAAGTCCAGTCGTGAAATTTCCTCGCTACTAAATATTCCACAGTCAACTGTCAGTGGTATTATAACAAAGTGGAAGCGATGGGGAATGACAGCAACTCAGCCACGAAGTGGTAGGCCACGTAAAATGACAGAGCGGGGTCAGCGGATGCTGAGGCGCATAGTGCGAAGAGATCGCCAACTTTCTGCAGAGTCAATCGCTACAGACCTTCAAAGTTCATGTGGCCTTCAGATTAGCTCAAGAACAGTGTGTAGAGAGCTTCATGGAATGGGTTTCCATGGCCAAGCAGCTGCATCCAAGCCATACATCACCAAGTGCAATGCAAAGCGTCGGATGCAGTGGTGTAAAGCACGCCGCCACTGGACTCTAGAGCAGTGGAGACGCGTTCTCTGGAGTGATGAATCACGCTTCTCCATCTGGCAATCTGATGGAAGAGTCTGGGTTTGGCGGTTGCCAGGAGAACGGTACTTGTCTGACTGCATTGTGCCTACTGTGAAGTTTGGTGGAGGGGGGATTATGATGTGGGGTTGTTTTTCAGGAGCTGGGCTTGGCCCCTTAGTTCCAGTGAAAGGAACTCTGAATGCTTCAGCATACCAAGAGATTTTGGACAATTCCATGCTCCCAACTTTGTGGGAACAGTTTGGGGATGGCCCCTTCCCGTTCCAACATGACTGCGCACCAGTGCACAAAGCAAGGTCCATAAAGACATGGATGAGCGAGTTTGGTGTGGAAGAACTTGACTGGCCTGCACAGAGTCCTGACCTCAACCCGATAGAGCACCTTTGGGATGAATTAAAGCGAAGACTGCGAGCCAGGCCTTCTCGTCCAACATCAGTGTCTGACCTCACAAATGCGCTTCTGGAAGAATGGTCAAAAAGACCCATAAACACACTCCTAAACCTTGTGGAAAGCCTTCCCAGAAGAGTTGAAGCTGTTATAGCTGCAAAGGGTGGGCCAACATCATATTAAACCCTATGGATTAAGAATGGGATGTCGCTTAAGTTCATATGCGTCTAAAGGCAGATGAGCGAATACTTTTGGCAATATAGTGTATGTGTGTGTCTGTACGTATGTGTATAAATTTTTTTTTATTTAATATTTTTTATTATTATCATCTATGTCTTGCTGCTGTTTTTGTGTTGTTGTACACTGGAAGCTTCTGTCACCAAGACAAA
Organism: Myxocyprinus asiaticus; assembly: GCF_019703515.2. Lineage (NCBI taxonomy): Eukaryota > Metazoa > Chordata > Actinopteri > Cypriniformes > Catostomidae > Myxocyprinus > Myxocyprinus asiaticus. The sequence continues at coordinate 2,727,977 of NC_059349.1, forward strand.
TTCCTTATATGTGTAAGCATACTTGGCAATAAAGCTGTAAAAGTAACCCTCACAACCCTGACAATCAGTTCTTGTAGTCAACGTGTTAAATGCAGTAGAAATGGGCTAACGACTGGGTCAGAGCATCTCTGAAATGGCAAGGCTTGTGGGATGCTCCCAATCAGCAGTGGTGAGTACCTACTGGCAGTGGTCCAAGGAGGGACAAACCACAAACTGGTGACAAGGTGTTGGGCGCCCAAGGCTCATCGATGCACAAGGGCAACAAAGGCTCTGCTGTCTAGTTCGAGCTGACAGAATGTCTACTGTGGCACAAGTCACAGAAAAATGTAATTATGGTTACGGGAGGAATGTGTCACTACACACAGTGCATCCCACCCTGCTGCGTATGGGGCTGCGTAGCCGCAGACCGGTCAGAGTGCCGATTATGACTCCTGTACATCATCGAAAGTTCCTACAATGGGCACACTAGCGTCGGAACTTTGGAGCAGTGGATGAAGATTGCCTGGTCTGATGAGTCCCGTTTTCTTTTATACCACATGGACGGCCATGTACGTGTGCGCTGTTTAACTGGGGAAGTGATGGCACTGGATGCACTGTAGGAAGGCAACAAGCTGGTGGAGGGAGTGTAATGCTCTGGGCAATGTTCTGTTGGGAAACCCTGGGTCCAGCCATTCATATGGACATCAATATTACCTTAAACATCATTGCAGACCAGGTACACCCCTACATGGCAATGGTATTCCCTGATGGCAGTGGCCGCTTTCAGCAGGCTAATGCGCCTTGCCACCCTGTACACGTTGTTCGGGAATGGTTTGAGGAACATGATGAAGAGTTTAAGGTGTTGCCCTGGCCTCCAAATTCCCCAGATGTCAATCCAATTGAGCATCTGTGGGATGTGCTGGACCAACAAGTCCGATCCACGGCGGCTCCACCTCACAACTAACAGGACATGAAGGATCTGCTGCTAATGTCTTGGTGTCAGGTACCACAGAACACCTTCAGGGGTCTTGAAGAGTCCATGTCTCAGCGGATTGATGCTATTGTGGTGGCACGCAGAGGACCAACAGCATGGTGATAATGTTTTGGCTCATCAGTGTAGGCTAATAGATTAATGCCACACATGAACATGAAATATGTGTTGCGCTGTGAACAAAGTAAAAAACATTTGTATACACAACCAACTTCTGTCATTTTATTTGACATTGTCAAAAGGTCTTCAAGATATTTGTTGTGAGATAGTACCCGACATTTAATGATCCATAGTGATGAGTTGACTTGCCCAGTTCTGACTTATCTTTAACATACTCAAGTCTTGTTCACAGTTATTTTCTTGAAAGAGACAATGGCACTGAGATCATATGAGTATGAATATACTTTTACAAGATCATGTCCGGTTAAGCCTTTAAGCTTGGAATATTAATAACTACAGTCTTTACCAACAAAATGGGTAACGTTTTGAAGTTTAGAAGCTCTACTTTGCAATGCATGTAGGCATTATGACCAAAACCGAACAAGTGCTTTGAAATTCGCAGAGAAATCAGAAGTGTTCTGTTTTAATTAAAAGTGTTGCTCTTTGCATGTTATTTGCATATAACTCATTAAATAGCCATGTGTCATATTTTGTTGGAAAGCTCTCAGAGTAGATACAAACAGCCTATTTATTTTACTCACAGACAAAAATATAGTGAGTAATAGGTAAGTATATGTCTTTGACATTTATGTTTCATGTAAACAGGTCTTGCACATATGCCGCGTTTTCACTTATAACATAACAAAAAATAAACAACATAAATTGTCACATACCATTACTTAGTATGGCGATTATATTTAAAATGTAAATTAAAATGCCCATACACAATGTAATAATTAATTAATTATATTTATTTATCACACATATACAGTGAAATTTTTTTTTTTTTTTTCTCACATATCCCAGCTAAGCTGGGGTCAGAGTGCAGGGTCAGCCATGATACGGTGCCCCTGAAGCAGATAGGGTCAAGGGCCTTGCTCAAGAGCCCAACAGTGGCAACTTGGCAGTGCTGGGGCTTGAACCCCCGACCTTCTGATCAGTAACCCAGAGCCTTAGCCACTGAGCCAATGCATAGATCATTATATATAATGTAATGTGCTATCTGGCTATAAAGACATTAGCTTTCCTGGATCAGATGACATCAATGCAAATGCTGTAGCATCATGAAATGCTAAACCAATCGGATTGGGTTCAGATTGTGCCAAATAGTAGAGATAGCCCTCCATATTTGGGCAGAGAGTCATGTGATCAATCACTGTAATTACATATGGCCCAAGTACGACACAGACTGAATGATGACTTAAATGGCACAGAATTACTTTAATTCTGTGCCACTTAAGTCATCATTCAGTCTGATGTTGAAAATCTCATTACTAAAATTATGACTGCATGCTATTCAAACTTTAGTCCTTGTTGTGTTTGCATGTGTAATTCGTTTTTATGTAGAGGCTTTTGGACACTAGGATATATACAGTGCATCCGGAAATTATTCACAGCACTTCACTTTTTCCACATTTTATGTTACAGCCTTATTCCAAAATGGATTAAATTCATTATTTTCCTCAAAATTCTACAAACAATACTCCATAATGACAACGTGAAAGAAGTTTGTTTGAAATCTTTGCAAATTTATTAAAAATAAACGAAAAAAAAAAAAAATCACATGTACATAAGTATTCACAGCCTTTGCTCAATACTTTGTTGAAGCACCTTTGGCACCAATTACAGCCTCAAGTCTTTTTGAGTATGATGCTACAAGCTTGGCACACCTATTTTTGGGCAGTTTCTCCCATTCTTCTTTGCAGAACCTCTCGAGCTCCATCAGGTTGGATGGGGAGTGTCGGTGCACAGCCATATTCAGATCGCTCCAGAGATGTTCAATCGGGTTCAAGTCTGGGCTCTGGCTGGAGCCACTCCTTTGTTATCTTGGCTGTGTGCTTAGGGTCGTTGTCCTGTTGGAAGATGAACCGTCGCCCCAGTCTGAGGTCTCTGGAGCAGGTTTTCATCAAGGATGTCTCTGTACATTGCTGCATTCATCTTTCCCTCGATCCTGACTAGTCTCCCAGTTCCTGCCACTGAAAAACATCCCCACAGCATGATGCTGCCACCACCATGCTTCACTGTAGGGATAGTATTGGCCAGGTGATGAGTGGTGCCTGGTTTCCTCCAGACATGACGCTTGCCATTCAGGCCAAAGAGTTCAGTCTTTGTTTTTCATGGTCTGAGAGTCCTTCAGGTGCCTTTTGGCAAACTCCAGGTGGGCTGTCATGTGCCTTTTACTGAGGAGTGGCTTCCGTCTGGCCACTCTACCATACAGGCCTGATTGGTGGAGTGCTGCAGAGATGGTTGTTCTTCTGAAAGGTTCTCCTCTCTCCACAGAGAAACGCTGGAGCTCTGTCAGAGTGACCATCGGGTTCTTGGTCACCTCCCTGACTAAGGCCCTTCTCCCCCAATCGCTCAGTTTGGCCGGGCGACCAGCTCTAGGAAGAGTCCTGGTGGTTCCAAACTTCTTCCATTTACAGATGATGGAGGCCACTGTGCTCATTGGGACCTTCAATGCTGCAGAAATGTTTCTGTACCCTTCCCCAGATCTGTGCCTCGATACAATCCTGTCTCGGAGGTCTACAGACAATTCCTTGGACTTCATGGCTTGGTTTGTGTTCTGACGTGCACTGTTAACTGTGGGACCTAATATAGACAGGTGTGTGCCTTTCCAAATCATGTCCAATCAACTGAATTTACCACAAGTGGACTCCAATCAAGTTGTAGAAACATCTCAAGGATGATCAGTGGAAACAGGATGCACCTGAGCTCAATTTTGAGTGTCATGGCAAAGGCTGTGAATACTTATGTACATGTGATTTTTTTTTTTGTTGTTTTTTTTAATACATTTGCAAAGATTTAAAACAAACTTCTTTCATGTTGGGGTATTGTTTGTAGAATTTTGAGGAAAATAATGAATTTAGGCTGTAACATAACAAAATGTGGAAAAAGTGAAGCGCTGTGAATACTTTCCGGATGCACTGTATGTATGTGTATATATATATATATATATATATATATATATATATATATATATATATATATATATATATATATATATATATATATATTTATTTATTATTTTTTTTTTTTTTTGGTAATACTTTAACTTTTAATTGCTTTGTTGTATCAACACAAACTTTTACTGTTACAGATGACATTATTGGGAACAAATCAATATAATTTTATTTAAATATCAATAACTTTAAACCCCGAGGTATAAAATGTTTGGCTCAAGTGTTTTTGTGATTTTTCAGCAGTTTCTAAGGCTGAGTATCTCAGAGTTTATAATAATCTATATTATTAAAAAGTTTAATGTTAATTTAAATTGATACCAAACACTTGAACATCCTTGTTTTTTTTATTTTTATTTTTATTTTTTATTATTATTATTATTTTATTTATTTATTTTTTATATTTTTTTTTGATAAGCCTTTAATTTTGGGTATGCCACTGAAACAGGAAATCTTTAAAAACACCCTCAGAGCTTAAAGGGTTAATACACAGTTTAATGTTGTAAAGAAAACTGAAATTCCAAATACATTTTCACATTAAAACACTCAAATGTCCTCTCATGTATCCAGTGTGCAATGATACTTGTCACCACATGCTAAACACAAAGATCTGATTGTTAACCGAGTGATAAAGTCATAAACTGTAAAAAATTATCTTACTTCCAGTAGAAATATTTAGACATCCTTTGTAAAATATCAAGTTTACAAAGCAAATTTGCCATAAGGTGTTATGACTTGTTTTCACAGTATGTATATTGAATGGGTGTATTTTGTCCTGTTCCATTGGCAGTTTATTTTTTCTCTTGTTTTAAACCTCATTGAAAGTATAGCTTATTTTATTTATTTATATTTTCTTGAAGAACTTTATTTATTAATTTACTTATCTTACGATTAACATTTTTATTGATTAATCTATTAGAAAGAAACAGCAAAACATATATATATATACACAGAATCAATATTTAACCCTAACTATCCCCCCCAATCCCCCACCCGACCCCCATCAACAACCCGGTGGTCACATAATTACAAACACACAACAAACAAAAAAATAAAGTATATAAATAAATAAATACAAATAAAATAAATAATATACATGCATATACCCTACACCTCTCTCCAGTGTCCCTCCCCAAGAGCCCTCCAAAAAAAAAAGACAGATATTTGCCCCATTTCTCCCCAAACAGGTCTAGACTCCCCAGTCTTCTGGATATCCCCTTCTCAAGAGCTGCCACCTCTGAACACCACTCCTGAAATGGGGGCGCTCCAGCCGATTTCCAACTCCTTCAAATAATTTGTCTGGCAGTCATAATACTAGATAGGACCCAGTTTTTCACGTGTTTATTTTCCAAATTAATGACTGCCCCATCTCCTAAAATACAGAGTCTGGGGCAGAATAAAATCTGAGAGGCCAAAACCTCACACATAAAACTCTGAATCCTCAACCAGAACACTTGAATCTTAACACATCCCCAGAAGACATGGGTTGTGTCTCCATCTTCTGACTGGCATCGCCAGCAGGTGGGAGTGTCTTTAAGACCAAGCCTATGCAATCTAGAGGGGGTCCAATAGGCTCTATGCAAAATCTTAAATTGCATAAGGTGAACCCTTGCATCTCTAGATGCAGATTTGATGTTTTTTAGAATCCTAGCCCACACTCCCTCCTCCAATACCAAGTTTAGATCTTTCTCCCATAATCTCTTAAGAGAAGCTGAAGTTTCGTCCCCCAGACTCTGAATTAACAGTAATCACCTCTCCCAGAGTATATGCCACTTTAGGGGGGTGTAAACCACTCCCAAAAACAATACTAAGCAGGTGGCACAACTGTAAATACTTATAGAACTGAGATCTGGGAATCCCAAAAAGTTGAACCAAATTTTGAAAGGATCTCAACACTCCACTCTCATATAGGTCACCGAGTGTAGTAACCCCCCTCCCAATCCATTCTGACCAGCAAAAAGTGGACTTGTTGATGCATAATTTGGGGTTCAGCCATATGCTCGAGGCAACATTTAAATAAATGTCTGAATTAAACACTTTGGACACTTTTGTCCATACCGAGTTCAAATGCGAGATAACGGGATGTAACTTCTCCGATTAATTTGATAGAAAGGCTCTGCAATGGTGAAATAGGAGCAATAACTTCCTGTTCTATACAGAACCAGGGAGGGGCTCTCTCAGGTGGAAGCGACCAGTGAGCCAAATGTCTGAGACCAAATGCATAATAATAAAATAAAATCTTGGGTAGGCCTAGCCCACCCTTGTCAATCGGCCTATGTAACTTATTGAAATGTAATTTAGGACCATTCCAAATGAAGGACTTCTCTATGCTATCCAATTGCTTGAAATAAGAGAGGGACATCTATAGGGAGAGACTGCAGCAATAATTGAATTTTGGAATACAATTCATTTTAATAACATTAACTTTCCCGATCATAGATAAATGCAATGAAGCCCACCTGTCCACATTGCTCGAAAACCATTTTATTAAGGGGTCAAAATTAACTCTAACTAAATCACACAATTTTGCTGGGAATAAAATGCCCAAATACTTAATGCATTGTTTGGGCCACTGGAAAGCGCCCGGCTGGAAAGCCGTTACTGGGCAGTACGCTGTCAAAGCCAAAGCTTCGGATTTAGACCAATTGACTTTGTATCCTGAAAACTTAAAAAAAGGAATTAATAATTCTGTGGAGGCAAGGCATAGATCTAGTTGGGTCAGAGACGAATAATAAAAGATCATCTGCGTAAAGCAAAAGCTTATGCGCCACACCTCCCGCCACCACCCCTGGAAAATCCTCCTCCTCTCTTATCGCAGCTGCTAATGGTTCCAGGGCAAGACAGAACAATAATGGGGAAAGAGGGCAACCCTGCTGAGTGCCCCTATTCAAAATAAAATAATCTGAAATTAATCCATTTGATTGTACCACCGCTACAGGTTGTCTATAAAGTAACTTAATCCAACCAATAAATGTACTCCCAAACCCATATATTTCCAAAATCTTAAAAAGGTAATCCCATTCTACCATATCAAACGCATTTTCGGCGTCAAGTGAGATGGCAGCGACCGGAGTCTGATCATTCGCCACTGACCACATGATATTGATGAAACGCTTTATGTTGTCAGAAGAGCTGCGGCCCCTAATAAACCCCACCTGATCTATATGTATAAGAGATGTCATTACTTTACTTAATCGATTAGCCAAAATTTTTGACAATATTTTTACATCTAGCTGGATCAGGGAAATTGGATGGTAACTCTTACACTCGCTTGGGTCTTTGTCCGTTTTAAGAATCAGACTGATTCGGGCTTGCGTCATGGTTGGCGGAAGCTTTCCATTCTTTAATGATTCCGTATAAACTTCTAATAAATGTGGAGCCAATTCTGTAGCATAAGATCTAAAAAATTCAGCAGCAAAACCATCTGGCCCTGGAGCTTTGCCTGAAGGCAAGGCCTTAATTACCTTGTCAAGCTCCTCCAAATTTATTTCAGAATCAAGAGAATTTTTTTGCTCAGTCGTCAATTTAGGGAGTTCTAATGGTTGCACAAATTTTCTAATATCTTCATCAGTAGACGAAGACGTGGAACTATAAAGATCAAGATAGAATTCTTTAAAACCATTATTAATATCAATGGCTGAGGTCATCACCAGCAGATTTTACTGAGGGAATGGTAGAAAAAGACTCTCTCTGTTTTATATATCTTTCCAGAAGCTTCCCTGCTTTGTCCCCAGACTCAAAGTATGACTGTCTTGCCCTGAACAACCAAAACTCCACTTTCCGTGACAAAATATTATTATTTCTTTATTTCAATCAGGTCAATTCTCTGAGACCATCAGACGACATTCGGTGCTTCAGCTCTGCCTCAGCACTTTTAATATTCTCTTCCAACTGCACTAGTTCTCGTGCTTAGGATTTTTTGATGAATGAGGCATACTGTATGATCCAACCCCTAAGAACTGCCATAAATGCCTCCCAAGCCATGCCCACAGAGGATACTGAGGACCAGTTGGTCTCCATGTAAACACTGATTGCAGTCATTTGTTGGAAATCAGGATTTTGCAAAAGGGATACATTAAAGCGCCAACTATATGATTTTTTTTTTTCTCTGTATGTGGCAACATCTCTAAACTCACCAGGGCGTGATATGAGACTAAGATGTTTCCAACTGGGCAGTCAACAACAGATGAAATGAGGGATTTACATTATATATATATATATATATATATATATATATATATATTGAAAAAATCTATTCTAGAATAAATCTTATGAACTGATGAAAAAAATGTATAGTCCCTACCAGATGGGTTCAAAAGTCACCAGATATCTGCAAGACCAAGATTTTTACGCATCCTGTGAAGTGTCACTGTTGCTCTAGGGGGCTTACACACTTTTGCTTCACTATGATCAATGATTGAGTCCATCAATATATTAAAGTCTCCTCCCAATATTATATCATGAGGGGTGCCAGTGGTTTGCAATATCCCTTCAAGTTCTATAAAAAAGCCCTGATCATCAGCGTTAGGTGCGTAAATATTAGCCAAAATCAACCTGTTTCCCCGAATGTCTGCTAAAACAATAATGACTCTTCCTATTTTATCTTTAATCTGTTTGAGAAATTTGAATTGTAGATGTTTATTTATCAGACTAATGATTCCCCTACTCTTACTTGAGCCAGCACTAAAGAAAACATGCCCACCCCATATCTTCCCAAATTTTTCAGCTTCCTGTGGGGAAAGATGCATTTCTTGAAGAAAGACTATATCATATTTCTTACGCTTAAGAAAAGAAATAACCTTCCTTCTTTTTATCGGGTGCCCCAACCCATTGACATTCCATGTGGAGAGAGATATTCCACTCATATTAACAATCGACATATTGATATAATAATAAAAAAAAAAATTGTGTGTCAAAAGCAAGATTATATAGACCACATTACCCATTAATGCAACAATCAAACCCCGAACTTCCCCCCGAACAAAACAAACTGAAAAAAAGAAAAACGTGCGCAATAACCCCGCGCTCGGCAGCACCAACCAGCGTCAATCCCTCTAAACTTAAAAGGTCCATGTATGCATGTGAGAACCCCAGCGACAACTTTGCCATCGGATTGCTCAAGTTCAGTTCTTCTGCAAAGGTTTTGTGAGGCAAAATTACATAACAGAAAATACTTAGTAAAACAGACCCCAGCCAACAGGCAGAATAAATACAAAGAACATGTAGATTCATTCACAGAACTGTCTTGAAGGTGTGTTCCTCCACAAAACAAATTCCAGCTGATATAAAGCTGTTCAGTTTCCTCGGACAGACAGACAATTGTTCAGTGAGCCGGCTGTTATGAGCGCAGCAGATGACGTAATCATTCTAATGTCCTTTAAAATTACTCCACAAAACAAACTCCAGCCAACAGGAGGCATAAGCACAAAGAACGATCAGATTCGTCCACAGCTGACCCGAAGGAGAATTATTCAACAATACAAACTCCAGCCGCTAGGTGGAGCCAGCACATAAAGAAACTAAACAGGCATCCCAGTTCCTTGGATGATCAAGAGTCAAATTCACACGGAGGCCGCATAAAAAAAATACATCATGACTTACTCAGTCCATCAACATTATAAAAGACATCCTTTATGTGAGCATGTAGATATTTTGCGGTCATCCATAGTGTCCATTCTCAATCTGGCCGGGAACTTCAGAGTAAAAGCGATCTTCTGTCAATGCAAAAGTTTCTTGAAGGAGTCATGCCACAAAACAAACTCCAGCCGCTAGGTGGAGCCAACGCAGAAAGAAACAAGAAATGGCGCCCAGCTTCCTTAGATAGTCAAGTAACTGAACAGCGAGTCAGTCCACTCACAAAAGAAACGCCCAATGGTTTACTCACCCATAGTTTGTATGAAGGCCAGTGCCATTTTTGGGCATAAAAATATTTTGCTGCCATCCATGTTGTCTATTCTCAGTTTGGCCGGAAACATCAGTGCAAAAGCAAACTTCCGTTGATGTAAGAGTTTCTTACATTCCTTGAACCGATCGCGTTTCTCTCTTGTTGAATTCACAAAATCCAGGAACAAGAAAATATTGTGATTCTTCCAAGAAAGCTTTACTTTGCTCCTCGCCTGGCGCAACACGAGATCTTTATCGGATGATCTCAGAAATTTGGCCAGAATTGATCGGGGCTTGTCTCCCTCAGCAGATCTGCGAGCCGGGACTCTGTGAGCTCACTCGATTTCCAGCTTATGGCCTGTTATGTCGAGCAGACTTGGGAAGAGCTTGTCTAGGAATTTCACCACATCTCTGCCCTCTTCATGTTCAGGAATTCCAACAATTCGAATATTGTTCCTTTGATTCCTATTTTCGAGATCTTCCAGTTTTTCCAAAATAAATTCCAGCAGGCAGATTAGTGGATAATTCCCATTCCGATGATTTCCAGACAATCGATTCGTTTCTCAACATCTGTCACTCTTGTGACCAACTCAGAGACCAACTCCATCGCCATAATCGATCGACATATTACAGTGAGATCCTCCAAGTTAGCCGCAACCTTCGTCAGCATCACCGAAATGTTGGACAGTTGACGTTGGATTTCATCTCCCGACGAGTCCCCGGCTCGAAGTCCCGCCAGAGGCCTCAGCTTGAACACATAAGTGTCTTTTAATGTCTCCAGAGTCTGAGGATTTTGATTTCTTTGCCATGTTTACCTCAAGAGCTAATATGTAACTGGGTGTATCGAATCTCACTGGTTATAACATGAAAATAATCAAAAAACAAAAAGTACGCAGAGCTAGCCGCTCACACGTCTGCTTCTCGCATGGCGTCACATGACCCCCCCGAAGAAATTTATTTTTAATAAAACACCTCTTTGTGAAAAAAAATATGACAAACAATGAAATGTTCCAAAGATTATTTAATAATGTACAACAAAACACAAGGCACTAAGGCTTGCTCTGTTGTATTCTCCCCCAATTATAACATATTATGTATATTAAGGAATATTCAGAGAATACACTTGAAAGGTATATTAATGTGCCTTTACTGATATTTTATTCAGCTCTGTGTGAATTCTGAACTTTGATTGGAGTAGGGCGGAATCTTTGTGATGTTGCTGGGGTCATTACACTGACACCACAAACAAACACACAGAAAGGACCTCTTACAAAACAAACACAGATGGGACTTGTGACAAAAATCAAGTACTTTGCAGCCTTTGAGGAGGAATTGTAATACTACAGAAGCACCTCAAGTCTTAACTCTCACCTAAAAGACAAACATATGATAAATGGCACTGATGAGAGGCCGCTGTGGTAAGCTAGCTTGTTCTCCTGTGTACACTCTGTTGACGCAGCACTCAGAGTTCAAACAATTTCAACTTTAAACCCGTTGCCGCTGATAATTGGTGTCAGCTAATGATTACCGGAAAATTCGGATGGAGTATAATTACGTGATCAGTGCCAGTACTAAAATCGAAACAAGATATTGGACATGTTTGGAATGGCATACTACTCTTACTATTTCTGCCTTACACAGATATAACAGAAGCAGTAAGAGTAGTGGGTAGTTTGCCATTCCAAACTCGCCCGTTCTCTGCAGTGCTTTTCATGTGGAGCTCAAAGCGGTGCTTAAAGAAGCGGTCACACATACGTTCACATGGCGAAATTTCACAGGGAAAAACACGGCCTTTCTCAATGGGAATCCATGCTATCCTGAATTTAGTGCGATTTTCCCCTTGGAAAATGTTGCGTGGAGTTCAAATTTGGTGAATTTTGACAGGCAAATTCGCTGCATTGACCAATGGTAAGTTGCTTGGTTTGGCTTCGTACACAGCTACACTGAATATTCACAATGGACAAGGATATAATTTTAGTAGGGATGGGCGGATCGATCCTAAAGTATCGATACTTCCGATACTGATGTTGTATCAAAAATATCGATCCTCACACAAAAATATAGATTCTAAATAATTCATCTTTTAACTAGGGACATTATTATTTGGTTACCACGAACAATAATCATAAGCTTCAAAGAGAAATAAAATGGATTAGGCTACATTAGCAAATACTTATGCAGGATGGGAACTATTTCTTCTTCCACTCATCTTAACATTCATAAATGCTGAAAGACACAAGCAGACAAGCGCTTGCGCTGTCACAAGACTCGTTCAAACGAGGGATCAGTGCCTTGTAGAGGTAATGATAGAAAATCAGAGAAACAGCTTCTGGTCATGTAGTCTAGGGCATACGCAGGCATATGTCGTATGCCCACCTATCTGTTTTAGGATTTTGCGTATGCCCATCTGAAATAAGTGATGATATGTGTGGCCGCCAAAACAATGAGTAGACTTTTGACCCGGAACTTTTTCAGTCTAATAACGCGATGCAGCAGCACCGTTGAGTGTATTGTGTTTTATTATTATTATTTAAAAAATGTACAGAGATTCTCTCTCTAAACGCACACGGAGATGCACTGGGGAGCACTGAAAAGACAGACAGTCAGACTAAGCTGATCCACCAATCAGAAAGTTAATTTCAGATGCGATTGGATATTTTCTAACCAATCATATTTTCCGTTTTAGCAAGGGGCAGGACATTTCCAGCGTCTGATATGCAAGCATTCCTGGAGAAACTATAATTTGCACTGCATATATATTTCCCTGCTGAACCCATTGTTTTACTACAGTAATACTGTAGTAGTAACCATTGATTAATTGTGTGGTAACTATGGTTTAACTAAATACCATGGTTAAACTATAGTTACTGTAGTGAAATGGTTAATTTTTGTAAGGGTAAACAAAACAGAAGTCTAATCATTTTCTGTTTAGCAAAAAAAAAATTTTAATAGAAGTATCGGTATTGGTATCTGTATCAACGATATTGGACTTGAAATGATTGGTATTGGATCGAAAAGAAAATAAGTGGCATCGCCCATCCCTAAATTTTAGCTGTAAATTTGTTTAACTTCATTTTCTCCAGAGTATAAAGTGCAGCATTAAAAAGAGACTGCTTGGCAATTATAATTTTGCTTGTTTCACACACGCTCAACATCCACCTACGGCATCTTCGTCCGTGGAGAGTGTTGGGCCTCATGTATTCAGATAGAAGACAAAGGCAGGCCTAACACAGTCGTAAAAACCTAACTCAAGCCCCCACGTTCCAAGTCGTAAATTATACTGATAAAAATCGCGCCAAAATCAAACAAAGGGAGTCCAAAACAGACTACAAATTCCATGAAGCCTTGCTCACTAAAGGATCGAACTTTCAACTCCTATTGGATGAGGCACACAACAGAACACACCTCAAACCATGACATCATCAGGAGTTGAAATACCTCTGAAATGCTTTCGGGATTTGCTTCCAGCAACTTTGCTTTCAGTGTGTAGACGCAGTTTCATCGCTGCTCTCAGGTGCAACCTCGTGGCACAAGGAAGTAATGTCCGAATTGAAACTGTGGCCATACAATCTCCATCTCGCTGGACGAGTTGAGATTACTCTGTGTTCAACCGAACACTCTAACAGATCCGAAGGAGACCGCCGAGTAATTCACATCTTCATCCGTTTGCCTACAGAAGTGAAGAGATTAAAGATTTCTCTTCCATCTTCAATCAAGTCGACATTTCTGAGTTCTCCGCCAGCCCGCCGAGAATCAACAGCCGTACTGCCCGCCGACAATCAACAGCCGTACTGCCTGCCGTCAGAGCGAGGAAACGGCCTCCCGTCATCACCCGAGCCTCAAGGAACCGTGTCAGAGTTAAAGGACGGAGGAAAACACATTCTACCTGTGTCCTCATGCGATTCAAGTAAGAGGTTTACGTCTGGGCAGAGATAGAATATTATAATGTGTTATTCTTGTGTTTCAAGGTTTTTTGCTTGTACAGTTTACGGACCGCCATGTCCGCTCATTATTAATACTCAGGGTATTAATTATCACAAATTTGTTTTGCTGTATTGTGGTCCAACCAAATTGGATTGTTGTGCAATTTCGCCATCGCGGGTGAGACAGCAACTGAGTTCATCCATTAAAGAGTCAAATAACGCGGGACTTTTACGAGCCGTCCACCGCGTCTCTGAGTGATAAACTAACAGCTGCTTTCTCTCCCACGATCGCAAAATCGGCTTTAGGGCTGTCACTTAATTCTCTCTCTCTCGTACTAACCACACACACACACACACACACACACCTTATGTGTTATAGGATTATTTTTATTTCCATATCTAATCATATCACTGTTTAGTTTGTAGTTGTAAGTCGGAAGTTTATTGACTGCATTGTATTAATTATTAATTGATATTACTGCATAAATAAACTTTGTTTATATTACAAAGAGAAGTGTTTTGGTTTGTTTTGCATACGCCTGTGTCATGCTGACGGGATGTCAGTGCTCGGATTCAAACCTTCATTCATTGTTTTTTTTTTTCCCGAAAATCGATATTCTTTGGATGTCGATTTTCCTAAGAAAACAATCTAACATTGAGACTGTTTTACTGTTTGGTTATTAGTCCCTGATTTCAGGGTGGTGCCCCATCAATGTTAATCCTTATTAATATTCTATTGATTTTTGATAATTGATAATTATCTTTGATGATTGTTGAATTTGAATGATCAATAAGCTAGTGTTAATTTTAATTAATGTATCATCGATGTTAACAATTAACGATTATCTTTGATAATTGTTGAGTTAAAGGATTAACCAGTAAAGCCCTACAAGAGTCACATCCAGGCAGCTGATTAATATTGTGGAAAATAAGGGTTTAAGAGATTTATTCTCCATAGCAGCGAATATTCAGCCTATGGGTACTAGTTCTTTCATATAGTCAACCTCTCACTTAGACTTTTGGAATCATTTATTGTTACTTGAACTGATAATATTTAAGTGCATTTATGTCTTTATAATATGGAAGGCTTTGTTTGGAAAATGTTAATAAACATTATTGTTACATTTTGTTTTCTTTCCTGAGAAGGAAATAAATGCATTTTTACAGGAAAACAAGTATTTAGAGTCAATTTTCAACACTTTCAAAATCTGCAATTAATTGCAATTAACTACAGAAAATCATGCGATTAAATGCGATTAAATTTTTTTGTCAATTGACATAACTAATATAAACACAATTCACCAATTTACTCAAGCACACAATATAATTCATAAGCTGTCACAACTAAGTTAACACACCTTCATCCATGTGAAAACACTAGGTAGAAAAACCAATGACACCAATCAGAATCTCAGAATTATATAAATAGGGCCAAAGGTGATTACAGTATGTGCTTTGGAAAAATGGATCCCAACAATACTGGAAGAGCTGAAAGAGGTGTGAGACTGAGACAAAGGGGAAGAGACAATGAAGGGACCAAAGAACATTTGTTCCTGATGAAATACGAGCCACTCTGGTTGATCATGTTCTTGTGCATAGGATGACCATGAGGGAAGCTAGCCAAGGAGTTCAGCCAAATGTGAGCTGTTCACAGTTGCAACTATCATTCGAACATTTAGGCAAGAAAACTGGTAACTGCATAAACTGAAATTTGCAATGCCCACTATACGGTAATCTACTGGGTTTCTATACTATTAACTCATATAATTATACAGTACTGTAGATGAGAGAATTTTCAACGTACTATGTACAGTTCATACTGAATCACATGTTCTTGACTCTCATACTCATAATTAGGGGCCGAGCACCTAGGCACCTATTGTATCCAGTAGTTTTCTTATTAGGGGCCGAACACCAAAGGTGCATAAGTACCTATTGGATCCATTCATTTTCTTCATCTTCTTCTCAAATCAAATCAAATCAAATCACTTTTATTGTCACACAGCCATATACACAAGTGCAGTGGTGTGTGAAATTCTTGGGTGCAGTTCCGATCAACATAGCAGTCGTGAGAGTGATGAGACATATACCAATTTACAATAACATCAAATTAACACAGCACAATTTAAAGTCTAATATACACATAATTACAACACAGTATACAAATAATAACATACACTGTACAGTATACAATACACACAATATAGATACACATTATTCAATAAAAAAAAAAAAAAAAAAGTATATATAGTAGAATGTACAGTAGGTTGTTGTGGCAGCGGAGGTGTGGTCAAGCATCTCTCCGGAGAGAGAGAAAGCGATAAGGGCGCTTACACCTGAGTTAAATTATGTCTAACACCTGTCTCTAATTTCAGTGAGCACGGGGAGAGCGGCATAAATAGAGCCACACAGCAGGAAGACGAGAGAGAGAGCCTGGGCACCAGAGACCAGAGTGTGAAGCGAAGACTTAATTATTGTAAATGTTGAGAGTTTATTTTGTGAAGTGGCTTACTGAACAACACAAAAAGCTCTAAGAGTGTACACCTGCTGTAGAGAGGGAAATAAAAATCCTTACCTGAACCAGGAAATCTGCTTCTCGCCTCCACCTTCCATGGAGAAGTGTTACACTGGTGCCGAAACCCGGGAATTGAAGTTTGGTTGAAGATGGATGGAAGTCGCCCCGTAGAGTCCTCCCAGTTGACGGAGATCCTCCAAACCCTCGCTGGCCTACATCAGAGCCATCAGCAAACACTGCTCGAGCTCCGACTAGATCAAGATCGCCGGTTTGTCGAGCTCCTATGTGCTCAAGCCGAGGACCGGCAGGTGATCCGGAGCCTCCTCAGCCAGGGGGCGTCCCCAGCCGTGACCCCGGACACTCACACGCCGTTACCCCCGCCCGCATTACAGAAAATGGGGGCAGCAGACGACCCCGAGGCCTTCCTGGATTTGTTTGAGCGGACCGCCGAGATCTGGGGCTGGCCGCTCAGCCAAGGGGTGGCCCGACTTATCCCACTGTTGTCTGGGGAAGCCCAGCTGCCAGCGACGAGCCTCCTGGCCTACGGAGACTTAAAGAGAGCCATCCTGCAACGGGTTGGTCGCACTCCGGAGGAAAGTCGTCAACTCTTCCGGAGCTTGAAGTTGGAGAGTTCCGACCGCCCATTTGCCTTCGCCCAGCGGCTCCGTGATGCCTGCCGAAGATGGTTGCTAGCGGGGGACCGCGACGTCGACGGAATTATCGACCAGGTGGTACTGGAGCAATTAACTCATCGACTGCCAAGAGGGAAGGCAGAGTGGGTCCAATGCCACCGCCCAGCGTCGCTGGAGGAAGCCGTCCGGCTCGCGGAGGACCACATGGCAGCGATCCCGAGGGCGGAAGAGCCCTCCTACACTCTCTCTCTTCCCCTTGTCTCATTCCCCTCCCCTATCTCCTCTCGTTCTGCTCTCTCTCCAGGTCCCGTTCCTGCCCCACGTAGATGAGGAGGACTTCAGCCATTGAGACCAGTTCCCCGGGTGTGGGAGCCGACACCTACCCCTATCCCAATGCCCCGCTGCTCTCCCCCTCTGGGGGGCGCCCGCCGACGCAAGTGCAGGCATAGCGCCTGGGCCAGCCTGCTGGAGGTGTGGAGACCCTGACCATTTCCGAGATCAGTGCCCTCTGATGGAGCTAGGGACTGTGGTGCGGGTCTCTGACCTCCCACAGGCTGCCCCCGACCGGGCCGGAGCGTACCGGATACCGGTGAGTGTGAAGGGGGGTACTCACCAAGCGTTGGTGGACACCGGGTGTAATCAAACCACTATCCACCAACGCTTGGTTCAACCCGAGGCATTGGTCACAACTAAAACGGTGAAGGTGAAATGTGTGCACGGGGATATTCACAAGTATCCAGTGGTGACCCTGACGATTAAATTCCGGGGAAAAAAACATAGAGTGGAGGCCGCGGTTAGTTCCCACCTCACCAATCCGCTGATCTTGGGGACTGATTGGCCTGATTTTAGAGTTTTATTAAAGGGAATTTGCGCGGATGGGTCCTGTACGAAATTAGGGAGATGTCTGGCAGGGGAGGCGGAGCCGGGGCCGTCCTCGACAGCTCCACGTCATAATGACGAGAGAGGGGGAGAGGCTGCAGCCCCTCCCCTTCTCAGGGAATTCCTTGAGGGGGATTTCCTTTTGGAGCAGTCGCGAGACGAATCCCTCAAACATGCCTTCGACCAAGTGAGAGTCATCAATGGTCAATGACTCCAGCCGGACATCGCTCTTTCATACCCCTATTTTGTGATTATAAATGAGCGGTTGTATAGAGTGACACAGGACACTCAAACTAAAGACGATACAACCCAACTTTTGATTCCAAGGAGCTGTCGGGAAATGGTATTCCAGGTGGCTCATTATAATCCCATGGCAGGTCACTTAGGAGAAAGGAAAACACTGAACCGTCTAATAGCCCGTTTCTATTGGCCGAGCATTGGCGGCGATGTCCGCAGGTGGTGTGCAGCGTGCCGCGAATGCCAACTGGTTAATCCACCGGCCACCCCAAAAGCGCCATTGCGCCCTCTCCCTTTGATCGAGGTCCCCTTTGAGAGAATTGGAATGGACCTTGTCGGGCCATTAGAACGGTCAGCACGTGGACATCGCTTTGTATTGGTCAGGTGGACTATGCAACGCGATATCCGGAAGCAGTGCCTCTTCACAACATCTCAGCACGCAGTGTTGCGGAGGCACTCTTCAAAATAATCTCCCAGGTGGGGATTCCGAAAGAAATCCTCACCGATCAGGGCACAACGTTTGTCACGGACACTACGCGAGCTGTACGAGTTGTTAAATATTAAATCGATTCACACCAGCGTATACCATCCTCAAACGGATGGCCTGGTGGAACAATTTAATAAAACCCTCAAAAACATGATTTGTAAGTTCATGCACGATGATGCTAGAAATTGGGATAAATGGCTCAACCCCCTGTTATTTGCAGTACGAGAGGTCCTGCAAGCCTCCGCTGGCTTCTCCCCATTCGAGCTGCTGTATGGGCGACGCCCTCGCGGCGTGCTTGATGTATTGCGAGAGGCCTGGGAGGAGGGACCTTCGAACAGCAAAAATGAAATTCAGTACGTTCTTGATCTTAGAGCAAAACTCCACACTTTGGGGCAGCTAACACAGGAGAATTTGCTCCAAGCTCAAGAACGACAGCGCTGACTGTATGACAGGGGAACTCAGCTAAGGGAATTTGCACCGGGAGATAAAGTGCTTGTATTGCTTCCCACATCGAGCTCTAAATTACTCGCCAAGTGGCAAGGACCCTTTGAGGTCACACGACGAGTGGGAGATCTCGATTATGAGGTTAAACGAACCGATAGAGGGGGCGCACGTCAAATATACCACCTCAATCTCCTGAAATTGTGGAGGGAGGCGGTTCCCGTGATGTTGGCTACGGTAGTTCCCGAGAAGGCGGAGCTCGGACCGGAGGTGAGTTCAAAACATAAACAGTTCACCCCGGTCACTTGCGGAGACCACCTCTCACCAAGTCAACTCGCGGAGGTTGCTAGGTTGCAACAGGAGTTTGCGGATGTGTTCTCCCCTCTACCGGGACGTACAAACCTCATCCATCACCACATCGAGACCGAGCCGGGGGTTGTGGTACGTAGCCGCCCCTATCGATTACCCGAACACAAGAAGAAAATCGTTCAGCAAGAATTGGATGCAATGCTCGATATGGGGGTAATAGAAGAATCCCACAGTGATTGGACCAGCCCAGTTGTTCTAGTGCCTAAGAGCGACGGGTCTGTGCGATTCTGTGTGGATTTTAGAAAAGTCAACACGGTGTCTAAATTTGATGCATATCCAATGCCTCGCTTTGATGAGTTGCTCGATCGGTTGGGCACTGCTCGTTTTTATTCGACATTGGACTTGACGAAGGGTTATTGGCAGATCCCCTTGACACCAATTTCCCGTGAGAAAACCGCCTTCTCCACACCGTTTGGATTACACCAATTTGTGACACTTCCGTTCGGTTTGTTTGGAGCCCCGGCTACGTTTCAGCGTCTCATGGACCGAATCCTCAGACCGCATTCAGCTTACGCCACTGCCTATTTAGATGACATCATCATTTACAGCAATGATTGGCAGCGGCACATGCAACATCTGAGGGCGGTTCTGAGATCGCTGCACCGAGCGGGACTCACAGCGAACCCGAAGAAGTGCGCGATTGGACGGGTGGAGGTACAGTATCTGGGGTTCCACTTGGGCCATGGGCAGGTGCGTCCCCAAATTGACAAGACAGCGGCGGTTGTGACCTGCCCGAGACCCAAGACCAAAAAGGGGGTGAGACAGTTCCTGGGGCTGGCTGGCTATTATAGAAGGTTCGTACCTAATTATTCGGATGTCACCAGCCTGCTGACTGATCTCACTAAAAAGGGAGCTCCAGACCCGGTCCAATGGACGGAGCAGTGTCAGCGGGCGTTCACGCAAGTTAAAGCCGCACTTTGCTGGGGGCCGCTTTTACATTCACCTGACTTCTCTCTCCCTTTTGTTTTACAGACAGATGCTTCAGACAGAGGGCTGGGGGCCGTACTCTCGCAGGTGGTGGCGGGGGAGGAGCGCCCGGTGCTGTACATTAGCCGTAAGCTCTCGTTGATGGAAACTAAGTACAGCACCGTGGAAAAGGAGTGTCTCGCCATCAAGTGGGCGGTCCTCACTCTCCGATACTACCTGTTGGGGCGGGCCTTCACCCTCTGTTCAGATCACGCCCCACTCCAGTGGCTCCACCGCATGAAAGAAACCAATGCCCGGATTACCCGTTGGTATCTGGCTCTTCAGCCGTTTAAGTTCAAGGTGGTCCACAGACTGGGAGCACGGATGGCTGTCGCCGATTTCCTTTCCAGGAATGGGGGGGAGTGGTAGGCAGGCCGGATGCCGCCCCGGCCTGAGTCAGGCGGTGGGGATATGTGGCAGTGGGGGCGTGGTCAAGCATTTCTCCGGAGTGAGAGAAAGCGGTAAGGGCGCTTACTCCTGAGTTAAATTATGTCTAACACCTGTCTCTAATTTCAGTGAGCACGGGGAGAGCAGCATAAATAGAGCCACACAGCAGGTAGACGAGAGAGAGAGCCTGGGCACCAGAGACCAGAGTGTGAAGCGAAGACTTAATTATTGTAAATGTTGAGAGTTTATTTTGTGAAGTGGCTTACTGAACAACACAAAAAGCTCTAAGAGTGTACACCTGCTGTAGAGAGGGAAATAAAAATCCTTACCTGAACCAGGAAATCTGCTTCTCGCCTCCTCCTTCCACGGAGAAGTGTTACAGCTGTATTGTATTGTATTGACATTCAGGCTGTCGGTTGATAGTAAGTTGTTAAGAGAGAATATAATATAATAATAATATAATTTATGACAGTCCAGTGTGAGATATAGAGTAAGATTAATAAAGTGCAGTGCTGATGTATTTTGATCGTGGGAGATCAAGAGTTCAAAAGTCTGTTTGCTTGGGGGAAGAAGCTATCATGGAGTCGGCTGGTGCGGGTCCTGATGCTGCGTTACCGCCTGCCTGATGTTTAACACCACCAACTCTTCTGGCTGGGAGTCTATGACAGCCCAAAGAACTGTACATAGGAAAGTTATGAAATTTGGCACACAGATGAAGGTCTCTCTACTATAACTGCCCCAAATTTGGGGTTTCTAACTCCAACGCAATAGCGCCACCAACTTTTCAAAATGTAACTCATGCTTATGTTTATAACTTTTGGGCCGTAAGGCCAAGAATCAAAATAATTTTTCTCTCTGATTGCTTGTATCATGGCGCATCTTTTGGAATACCATCAACATTTTGCTCCAGAGAGAGGTCAGGAGATATAAAAAAATGGCTATTTTTGCTTATAACTTTTGAATAGTTTGGCCTAAAATTATGAGGCTGGTCTCTTTGGATTCCTTGGGGCATAACGAGTCGAATTATTCCCAATTTACCTATGTCGGCCATATTGGGCGTCGGCCATTTTGAATTTAGTCATAAATTGCTGTATATTACAAATGCATTGTATCATTATGAAATTAGGTACTGTATGTGTCATCGGGGCTATGTCCTTAAGGTACTCAAAAAGTTGGGAACAGCGCCACCTAGTGGTCAAAAGATATGATAAAATGCTTACAACTTTGGATTACTTTGGCCTATTTTTATGGGACTTGTTTTAATAGCTTCATTGGGTCATGCTGAGCACGGTGATACCACATTTGCCATGGTCCACTATACTTCCTGTCTGCCGTTTTGAATTTAATTGAAAACCTACTAGGTCATACATCCGATTCACATTAAATTTTGCCTGTATCATCTAGGGAGCCTCCTGACAAAAGTTATAAAAGCTATTATTGAATAACACATCTATGAATTCGACCAATAGACAGCAAAAATGATCTGAGGCTGTATCTCGGCAATGCTTTGTCATAATGAAACAAAACTTGAAACAATATTGAAAACGAGGACTATATGTCCTCACCACCATGCCTTGAGGGTACCTGAGAACTTTGGGCACAGTGCCATCTAGTGGTGCAGAAATCTGGAAAATTGCTTTTTGGACCATTTCTTTTCAGTACTTTAGGCTAAAATTATGACACCAAAATCAATATTTATATTTGAACTTATGATCTTGTCCTTCTGTATTGCACCACAGAGTACAGGCTATGATGGCCCACTGTGACACTGTGTGCTGCCATCAGCCATAGGGTTCTCCACTGTTATGTTACCCTGAGTCCAACACAGAAAATCTCTTGGCTTTTCATAACCAACTTTATGATTCCATAATCTTGCATGAACCAAGAGAGCTAGGACGGGCAGAGCAGTCTCAGTATGTTGTAATTTGGGACAGTGTAAGTTTTACATTTACATGCTGCTTTTAAAGGAAATAACCGCCCGATCTGAAAATTTGAAAACGCGCATACATA
This sequence comes from Myxocyprinus asiaticus, assembly GCF_019703515.2. Lineage (NCBI taxonomy): Eukaryota > Metazoa > Chordata > Actinopteri > Cypriniformes > Catostomidae > Myxocyprinus > Myxocyprinus asiaticus. The sequence continues at coordinate 2,750,792 of NC_059349.1, forward strand.
TACATGCACATGAACTTGACAGAACTTCTTCAGTGTGTCTGATATCAACATTCAGTGACACAGATGAGAAGCATACACACCCAAACCAGAGTCCAAATCAGACTGTGATTGTTCCTGGCGCACTACTCCTCTAAAATAACTGAGAATTCTGCAACTGTGAATGTTGTGTTTTTGCTTAGATTAAATTCAAGTATAATAGTTGGGAGAACTGGCATGCAAATTTTTTGTGCTTTTTGTTCTTCTACTTTTTTTTTTTTTGCACTTTATTATAATGCACAGGAGTGACAGATAGAGTCTCATAAAAAAATAAAAAAATCAGTAAACAACAGAAATAAACCAAAATCAATATTCCAAAAAGTGAGATCAAATAGTATACAATCCTATTTTATATATATATATATATATATATATATATATATATATATATATATATATATATATATATATATATATATATTAAAGTAACAGCGACACAGCATCTTTTGCCTCTCTTGAGCTCATGCATTTTCATTACCTTGTCAATGGGATAAAAAACCCATTGATGAAAATGGATAATTTAATAATGCATAAATCTGGGGTCTGACTTATTGTGGTTTGAGAACCCCTGCTGTAGTACTTCATGTCATAATGAATACAATGCAAAGGGATCATGTCATGATGAATACAATGTTCCCTGATCTTTTGACACAAGAGTTCATTGTACTATAAAAACATAATGTAATGTAATGTAATATAATGTAATGTAATGTAAAACTTTCTCCTCAATAGAGGTTCTCATGAATGCATGACAGCCTCTACAGCAAGAGATCAATGCCTAATTTTGTATATCTTCACAACCTTGGCAAACATCCCTTTAGACTTTTCGATACAGTAAGAACGTTTTGGCTCTGCCTTGAATACCATGCTAAAAAGCATGCAGTGTGACAGCAGCACAGCCTTGTTATATTGTTAAACTGTTTTCTAATAAGACCCACCTATAACACCCTTCCAAGCCCTAGAAATTTGTCTATTTGGAATGACAAAGATGAGAGTTGTCCCCTCTGTGAGGCTCCGATAGCAAATCTGCAGCTAAGTTGGCTGGGTGCAAGACTGCCTTGTCACCATTACCTGCTTAAGGCCGGACATAGTGTTATGGCCGGTATCAGTTAGATAAGTCATAATGATTGAGTTTACTATCCCATGGGAAGAGGGACTGGAGGCAGCCTATGAGAGGAAGAAGTTAAAATATGCTGATCTGGCTGCCAAGTTCAGGAAAAATGGATGGAAGAATACCACTTACCCTGTTGAGGTCGGGTGTCAAGGATTTAGGGGAACATCAACACAGCACCTTCTGAAAGACAATGATATTGGTGGATTAGCATCGAAGAAGACTCTGAAGGAAACAGCTGAGAAAGGGAGCCTCTGGATATGGTTAAGAAGAAAAGATCTAAAGTGGGGTATGCAGAAGTGAAAAGTAGGGATAGGGCAGCCTTAGACACAGGGTTGGTGCAAATTGTCTGAAGGTAGGTTATGCCATGCGGAACCGGGGCACTGAGTAGGCATTAATGGTGCCAATGGGGCTAGCACAATATTAGCCACCGGGTTGGCGTGTATGGTCAGATGGGAGGTTATGTCATACGGATCCGGGCACTGAGTATGTATTAACGGTGCCAGTGGGGCTAGCACAGCCTTAGCCACCAGGTTGGCACATATTGTCAGATGGGAGGTTAAGCCATACGGAACCGAGGGCACTGAGTATGGTGCCAGTGGGGCTAGCACAGCCTTAGCCAATGAGTTAGCGCATATGTTCGGATGGGAGGTTATGCAATACGGAACCAGGTGGAACTGATTTTACTACTGTAAATTTGTATATTTAATATTACACATTTATCTAATTGGCATATACCTTTAGGAAATGTATCCTTCTTTTCAATACCATCTGGAATGTCATGTACCATTCCACACTGCCCACACATAAGTCTGATATATGGCAATGTATATAAAATACAGCGATGGTAGCGGGGCGAGAGGGTCTCAGCTGTCTCACTTGCCACAATAATTTAATGAGCAAAGGGTGCTTACCCACAGACAAACCGGCCAAAGGGACGTGACCCGTCGGCATAGCAGTGTGAATACTGTAACATGTACAGTAACTGTAGGAATCAGAATTACAGAACGTCTCCTACCTGGCTCACAGGTCGGGACATTAGGAGTCCAGGAACCACCTGCTCCACAGCGGAGTAGATTTGCTCCGTTCAGTTTAAATCCAGGAAAGCAGGTAATTTGAACAATGCTGTCAACACATCACACGGAAATGCCTTAGCATTGTTGACTACCATACCACTGGTGACATTAATGACTGGACATTTCACTGAGGAACCAGAGAGTGAGATGGAGCATGTAGTAAAAACTGAAATCATTTTGGATTTGCTCTTTAAGAGCCACAATCCACAAAATGTATCTAAATAGACATTCTAAAATGCAGCCCCATTACAAAAACTACTTTCTTAAATCTTCATTCCAGATCACCACCTAATAGTTTCTGAAGATCACCTACCTGTCTTACAAGTGGGAACACTTGGTGTCCAGAAACCATCTGCTCCACAACGATTGATTTTCTCCATTCAGTTTAAATCCAGGAGAGCAGGTAATCTGAACAATGATGTCAAACACAACCTCATGTGGAGAAGCCTCACATGGAGTACCCTTAGCATTATTGACTACCATACCATTGGTGATGTCAATGACTGGAGAGTGAGAAAGCAGAAAGTGGATACAGTATATAAAAAAGCAGATATGCAAAATACTGGACATTTTGTATTGACAAAGCCCGATAGAGACTTTAAAATGCATAACACCAGTTGAAAATCCCTGCCCTTGGCACACTGAAGGTCACCTACCTGGCTCACAGGTGGGAACACTTGGTGTCCAGGAACCATCCGCTCCACAGTGAAGTTCCTGTGCTCCATTCAGTCTGAATCCAAAAGAGCATGTGATCTGAACAACTGTGTCAAACACAACCTCAAATGGAGCTACATCACCATTGTGGACATCAATGACTGGGCATTTCACTGAGGAATCAGAGAGGGAGATTTCAGAGCAGCAGGTGGATAAAATACTGAACAGGGTGCCATTTGTTCTCCTGCCACTGCACGTATAATTTGATTTGACATCTGTCCAAAACAATGGGTGACTAGTTCACTTATATTATATTGCTTCATAAAAGCCCATTACAAAAGATCTTGAGAAAATGGGCACGTGGAGGCAAGGGCATGGCCGTGCATTCGTCTGGGGAGAGAGGAAGCGGTAAGGGTTTTCACCTGAGATGAATTGCGGATAATTGTGATTTCTGTGTTCATAGTGAGAGTCGGGGAGATAAAAGGCGGTCCAAAACACCAGAGAGGGAGAGAGAGAGACGAGCCTGCATATGTCTGTGTCCGTGCAGCCTGCAGTGTCGAGTTTGACATTTTCTGTAATTGTAAAAATAAAATACCTTTTGAGTTTCGTTGCCTCCCACTTCCTCCTTTTCCTCCTCCACGAACAAACCTTGTTACAGGGCATACAGTGCATTACAGCAGAAAGTATGTTGAAAAATAGACAAAGCACCAAAAGCCTACTTGCAGCAACACAACCATGCTGCTCACAGGGGGAAAAGTGAATACTGTAAATGGTTAGTTTTTTTGCCAGCATGTACAGGCCTGAAAACCCTAGCACACCTAAAGATCACCTACCAGGCTCACAGGTGGGAACATCTGGGTTCCAGGAACCATCTGCTCCACATTGGAGTTGCTGTGCTCCATTCAGTCTGAATCCAGGAGAGCAGGTGATTTGAACATTGGTGTCAAACAAAACCTCAAGTGGGGAACCCTTAGCATTGTTGACTACCATACCATTTGGTACATCAATGAATGGACATTTTACAGATGAGCCAGATATTGAGACATCAGCAGCATGTGGATTAACTGAAATCATTGGGAATCAGATTTACTGAACAAAACGTGCATGTCTGAGAGATTCCTCCCCTCCCAATGACATTCTGCCTTACTAGCAGTGGGAATAATCCATTAATATGAACATTAAGAAATGTTAACCCTAACCCTCCAAGAGTTCCTACTATGCCTGACTCACAGGTGGGAACATCTGGGGTCCAGGGGTTTTTAAAAAAAAGCAAACCCTTTAACAATATTTTCCCCAGTATTAATTAATGCACTTGCTCTGAAATGGGTATGGGTGATTTTTTTTTTTTTTTTTTCCGGTTGTCATTAACAAATGAAGGTTGTCATTAACAAATTAAAATGTTCATTACTAGCTAACAAATTTATTTTAAATTTAAAAGAACTAGACAGATGTTACGTTTACATTGCATATTCAAGGGTGTCCACTGTCCATCCATACAGAAAGTTTTTGGATGTATTTGTTTATTTGTATAGGAACAGTACAAAAACATTATTTCAGCACAAAACTAAAAAAGATGCATTGTAGAGATTTTAACACATGCTAATTTGCATCTCACGTCCCTAGATGGGCTTTTTTCATTAAAAACTACATAAATCAAGCAATACAAACTAATCGTAAACAAAAATCTATAAATAAATACTAAGATTGCTCCCAACCCTGGTAACATATAGTATAAAATATTAGACCAAAAATTCATTGAGAATTAAAAATGAGCACAGCTCATAGTTTCTTTTAAAACAGGGCTTAACCAATATTATGAATGATTTTATGTCTTTTTATGATTTTATTTCAGAAGTTAGCATGTTCCATGGGAACCTTCACAGAAAAAGCCCTTTGCCCCTGAGTTGTTTTGCCACAGTCAGCGCTACAGTTACCATTCACTGTGCTCCTTGTTTTTCTACTACCATCCGTCTATTTTGAAATTTACATAAAACCTGTGGAGCTTTATTGTGTAGACATTTAAACACTAATTTTATATAGGACAAATGTATAAAATAAATTAAAACTAAGATAAGAAAACTAAGATCGCAATGGTGCACATGATTTGGTTTATTATTGAGTCCAAACTGTGATGCAATATGAAATATGAGACAAAATCATGGCATGCATAAAAAGCTGAGCCGCCTGCTTTGAGATGTTCTGTCTAATATATTTGAATCAAGCAAGTTAATCTTTACCTTTTTTAAAAGTTTCTTTATGTGTCTATCTAATGTAAGATGTGAATCTAAAATAATACCTAAGAACTTTTAACTCCTCTATTTCTTTATTTTGTATCTTAATTTTCAATGTTCCTTTTTGTTTTCTATCAAACACATAGAAAATGCTTTTCTGATATTCAAAGTGAGGTGGTTATTTTGGAGCCACTGAGATATTCCCTCCAGGTTGGCATTTAATATCTCAGCTTCCTTTGCTGGTGTCTTAGCTGATGTATAGAAAACAGTGTTGTCAGCATAAAGCTGACACTTAATATCTGGGTGGCATCTTGGCAAATCATTTATAAATAAACTAAAAACAATGGACCTAAAATTGAACCTTGGGGTACTCCTAGTTTATTGTTATTAAAAGATTTAAAAAAAAAGAATTCTGCTCAATTATCACACATTGCTCGCTTTTTTGTAGGTAAGAGGCAATCCACTCAGATGTTTGTCTACTCAAATTGAAAGCAGTTAATTTAGACAAAAGAATAGTGCGGAATGCCTTTTTCAGGTAAATAAAATCTGCACCCACAACATGCCCCTGATCTAAAGAACATATTAAATTTTCCAGAAAATAGCAATTTTCAGTTTCCATAGAGCACTGTGGCCTAAAACCAAACTGCTTCGGGTGGAGGAAATTATTACTCTCTAAGTGATTTATTAGTTGTTCTGCCACTACCTTCTCTAAGACCTTAGACATGTCAGGTAATATCGATACTGGCCGATAATTTGAGACCAAATTGGAGTCACCAGATTTAAAAATTGGACTGTAACAGTTAAAGGATGGGCAAGGAGGAGGCGGGAACCGGCTGAAGAGTAAACATAAAGTTTTAATGAGAAACTCAACTTAAAACAACCAGACACATATGAAACGTGCCCGATGTGTAGGGAGACAAAAAAAAAACAAAAAAAAAAACAACTAAATTCTTAAATCCTGTTCCTTCAGATAGTCTAGCAGAACTTTATATACTCTTGAATCCTTTCCAAAGGCCCAAAGGCATCTAACCCATTTCAACTTGTAGTGCTAAATGCACCACAGCATATTCTCAATGCTTGAGATTGTATGGCATTTACCTTATAAAACAATGAGGCAGATGCTGAGCCATATACCATACTCCCATAATCTATTGTGGACCTTATGATTGCACAATATATTATTTTAAGAGACTGCCAATCGGCACCCCAGTCTATCCCTGCCAGACACCTTAAAACATTTTTGCCTCTCTTGCTTTTGTCTATGATCCGTTGGATATGTGCTACAAATGTTAATTTACAATCCATCCAAATCCCTAAAAATCTGATAACTAATTGTTTGTTCTAACTCTTGATCATACAACTTTAACTTGAAAGAGGGAGTTTCCTTCTTTTTTTGAAAAACATATTACTTGGGTTTTATCCACTGACAATCGAAATCCCCAACTATTAGCCCACTTTTCTATTTCTTTAATTGCAGTCTGCATACTTTTCTCCACATGTGATACGTTTCGTCCTCTCTTTCACAAGGCACCATCATCGGCATATAATGATTTTTCTATCCTGGACCAACTTTGGTAAATATGTAATTTAACATAATATTGAATAAAATGGGGCTACACATGCTACCTTGAGGAGTACCATTGTCAATAGAGTATACCTTTGAATAGGAAGATCCCACGCTTACTTGGACAGACTATTAAGAAATTAATTATCCAATTACACATTCTTCCATTGATATTCATATGGTCCAGTTTGATTAAAAGTACTTCCTTCCACATCGTCATATGTTTTTTCTACATCTAAAAACATTCCCACCAGTACTTCCTTATTTATCTGAGCCTTTCTGACATCAGCTTCTAAACTCAAAATTGTATCCATTGTGTGTCTTCCTCTACTTAAACCACTCTGATTCGGACATAACAGATCCCTCGTATCAAGAGCATACATCAGTCTCAACATAACCATTCGCTCCATTAATTTACAAACGTTGGATGTTAGTGCAATTGGTCTGTAACTTGTTACTTGTGAATGATCCTTCCCTGGCTTTGCAGTTGGAACAATAATACCATGCTTCCAAGAGGAAGGGAGCTTTCCTAATTTCCACACTTTATTAAAAAGATATAGTATAATCCTCGATGGGTCTGATAGATCTTTAAACATTTCTTAGCACACTTCATCTTTACCTGGAGAAGTATTCCTCACCCCTGCAAGGGCCTGCTTCAATTCATATAGAGAGAAATCTTCATCTAGTGTGCTTCAAGATGGACCTTTTTGAAGCAGAATATTGTGATATTTTCTCTACAAAATCTCATATCTTCTGATATATTACACTTGCTATGAACGTTAACAAAAGTTTCAGCTAATTCCTTCAGAATTAGTTATGATTTGTCTTTCTCCACTAATTAGAGCAGGTATATTTCTGCAGGTCTGGATCCATACACATTTCCCTGCCAAAGTTTGGGATGTAATTGTCAGATCAATTGTGGAATTATGTCCTTGAGCTACATCAACCCTTGTAATTATGCCATCATTTAGGCATACTAAATCCTTCCAATCCAACATTTCTTCTACAGCATTTCCATTCTGATCAGTGTACATACAACCCCATAGTGTGCTATGAGTATTAAAATCACCACACCATTTTGTGATTTCCCATTCCCCCAACCTTTTCTAGTGATTCTCTACTTAATCTTTCACATGGGTTATAAAATTTTACTACTCTTATACTCTGTGTTCCAGCCCATACTTCCACCACTAATGATTCATACTCCTTATTCACATTGACTGTTCTAAATCCTATTCCTTGTTTAACAAAAGTAGCAACACCACCACCATTACCAACACTCCTGTCCCTTCGTATTGCTTTATATCCCTGTATTACAAAATTAAAATGTGGTTATTTTCAAAATTATCTACAAATTTTGTGAGCTCCTGTCCATTCACAATCAAACTTATTACATTCCATTGCAGGATTATAAAAACCACATACTGCCTGAAAATTTATTTTCTGCATCTTGATTTTCTCATTTATTTATTCTACAGTTACTTCTTCTACTTCCAAGTGTCTTTCAGCTGCCCTAATTATGATTTTTATCCTTTCTGTTTTACTTTCTGTTTGAGCAGAGCAATTTACTACTTCTGCCATAAAAGCAATGAATGATAATTTGTCAGCTATCATTGTGTTTTCATTCACCTTACTGAGATTCTGACACTCATTTATTTTAGATGGGGCACTTTGCACATTTTCTTGCTGATCTGCATTCTTAACCCGCTTTATTGCTTCTGCCTATGTCAACCCCTCCTACACCTTGATCTTTTGAATTTTCACTGCTTCTTTCCTCACCTAGCATCCACCATAACCAACACTATGCTCCCCTCCGCAGTTGCAACATTTGGGTTTCACTCCTTGTCCACTTTTACATCCCCTTTGGTTTTCAGGGTATGGAGGGACAGACATTTAGAATTAAGTTATGGGAATATCTCAAAGAGAGAGAACCTTTAAAAGTGCTGGTGTGCGGGGGGACACGTGACACCATGCGAAAAGCAGACGTGTGATTGCGAGCTTTGCGTGCTTTGCTAGTTTTTTTAAAAGTATTTTCATGTTATAATCCGGTGAGATTCGATACACCCAGTTACATACTTGCTCTTTGAGGTAAACATGGCAAAGAAGTCAAAATCCTCAGACTCTTAACACTTACATGCTCAAGCTGAAACCTCTAATGGGCCTGCGAGCCAGGGACTCGATTTGGACAGCACGTCAGGAGATGAAATCCAGCGTCAACTGTCCAACATCTCAGTGATGCTGACGAAGGTTGTTGCTGACTTGGAGGATCTCACTGTAATACGTCGACTGATTATGGCGATGGAAAGAAATTTCTCTGAGTTGGTCACAAGAGTGACAGATGTTGAGAAAAGAATCAATTATCTGGAATCATCAGAAAGGGAATTATCCGCTAATACGCCCGTGTCCAAAACTTGGAATACATTTTGGAAAAACTTAAATATTTTGAAAATATGAACGGAATAACATACGAATTGTTGGAATTCCTGAGCATGAAGAAGGCAGACATATGGTGAAATTCCTAGATGAGCTCTTCCCAAGTCTGCTCGACATAACAGGCCATAAACTGGAAATTGAGCGAGCTCACAGAGTCACAAGAGAGAAACGCGATCGGTTCAAGCAATGTAAGAAACTCTTACATCAATGGAAGACAGCTTTTGCACTGATGTTCCCGGCCAAACTGAGAATAGACACCAGGGATGGCAGCAAAGTATTTACATGTCCAAAACTGGCACTCTCCTTCATAAATACATTGGAGTGAGTAAGCCATTTGATGTTTCTTATATTAGCAGATCTCATTCGTGATAATTAATACCTTGAGTATTAGCCGTAATGAGCGGACTCGGCAGTCCGTAAACTGTACAAGCAATAACCTTGATACACAAGAATAACACACTATAATATTCTATCTCTGCCCAGACGTAAACCTCTTACTTGAATCGCATGAGGATGCAGCTAGAATGTGTGTCCATCCGTCCTTTAACTCCAACTCGGTTCCTCGAGGCTCGGGTGATGACGGGAGGTAATTTCCTCGCTCTGTTGGTGGGCGGTACGGCTGCTGATTCTCGGCGGGCTGGTGGAGAAATCAGCGACGTCGACTTGATTGAAGATGGAAGAGAAATCTTTTATCTCTTCACTTCTGCAGGCAAACGGATGAAGATGCGGATTGCTCGGCGGTCTCCTTTGGATCCGTTAGAGTGTTCGGTGGAACACAGAGTAATCTCAACTCGTCCAGCGAGATGGAGATTGTATGGCCACAGTTTCAAGTCGGACATTACTTGTGCCACGAGGCTACACCTGAGAGCAGCGATGAGCTGCATCTACACACGGTGAGCAAAGTTGCTGGAAGCAAATCCCGGAAGCATCTGAGTTATTTCTACTCCCGATGACATCATGGTTGAGGGCCGTTCTGCTGTGTGCCTCATCCAATAGGAGTTGGGAGTTAGATCCTTTAGTGAGCAAGGCTTCATAGGATTTGTAGTCTGTTTTGGACTCCCTTTGTTTGATTTTGGTGTGGTTTTTATCAGTTAGATTTATGACTTTGTATGTGGGCCTCAGTTAGGTTTTACGACTGGGTTAGGCCTGCCTTTGTCTTCTATCTGAATACATGAGGCCCAAAAACAGCACATCTTCTTCAACGCTGTTACATCTGTACACCAACTTTCATTTATGTAAAAGCATGTTCCACCACCTCTTGTTTTCCCTGATGATTCAGCAATGCTATCTGCTCTGAACAGCTGGAAGCCCGGCAGATGAAACGCACTGTCTGGGATGGCTTCATTCAGCCAGGTTTCCGTGAAACACAGAGCAGCAGAGTTTGAAAAGTCCTTATTTGTTTGAGTGAGCAGAAGCAGTTAATCGTTGGCGAGGGAGTGGACATTCACCAGATGAACAATCAGCAGCGGAGTCCTAAAGCTGCATTGACGAAGCTTAACTCTTTTGGATCACTTGTAGAGCACCACTGCGCCTCCAACTAGGGAGACAGTGGGAGGGAAAAGAGGAGAGGGAAAGAGCAAGGTGGAGCAACAGTGAGAGAGAGAGGAGAGAGAGGGTAAAAAAAAAAGCGACTCCTCCATCCTCCAGCGGACAGCCACAGCTGCTCCTTTCAGTGGACAGCAGTGGCGAGGACTCCATGATAGCGAATCCCTCCTCCTTCCCTGGTTTCGGCACCAATGTAACAGGGTTTAAAATGGGCAAGGAGGAGGCGGGAACCAGCTGAACCGTCAAAATAATGTTTAATGAAAACTTAAAACGTAAAAAACACGAACTTCCGCATCCGGCTCGGCCTTATCCCTCTCCTCGGCTGATTAGACCGATTGGGGGCTGGCCGTGCACACTCACGGCCCGGCCCCACCCTCCTCGTCACAGTTATTTTACTGCTTCTATTATGATCAATAAACACCAGATTGTTCAGTTAATATGAATGGACACCAACCTCTTTTCCACCTAGTATCTTTTGTTTTCATTCGGCATGATTCTGGGTCAGTCATGTTCTCACTCTCAAATCAAACTCTCTTTCGTCGGCTATATATTGTTTGTGCTTGTTTATACTCATCTAGATCTGTGCTTGTCCCAGATCACCTGCATTTATTGGTGAATTGCTGTACGAGTGGCTTGAATCTGTGAATTGGTTGAGGCATTGGCATTCATGAAACACGAGCAGAATGAATTTTTTTGGTGTGTAAATCGCTACCCATTCTTATGTTTTCATACTTTTTTTTCTCCTTTCATTTCGACGCTTCACATTTCTGTCCTGTTGGAGGCAGCAAAGCACTGAAAGCTCGTTTGCCAACAGTCTTAAATCTCAGAAGAAGAATCCTCTTAGTTTTTGGATGCTTTGCTTTAACCATCGTGGTACACACACTTGTTTCCAAACAGGCAGGAGGCGGCAGTGACATACTGTTGTAAAGATGGAGTTTATTAAAGAAGAGATTGAAGACATGACTGATCACACACCATGCAGAATAAAAAGTGAAGAGACCGAGGAACAAATAGGTTGGTATTTATTTTTGATATTTCATTACGACTGCTGAGGAACATAAATGTAACAAAGTTTCAGGCAAGTAAGAGAGACATGGTGCTTTTTATTTTTATTTTTTGTAAGAACAACATTTCTGAAATCACGAACAATTTATAATGATGACACTTGGCCGGGCATACACGGTGCGAGTTCTGACACTCAGGAGGTCGTGAGCCCCTGCACACGTTACGATCAGTTTATCTGATAATCGTACAGGTGCAATCGTACACGACACGACTTAACTACCTGGCGAATTCCGAAGCAATCGCACGGTTGTTTGCGCTATTTATTATCATTATAAGACATAAAGCCAGAGGAGGACACTGCTTTCATTCCTTGTAGCTTGCGATTTAGAAATAAAAAGACTGGTATGGCCAGGGGCTGCATTATCTGAAAATTCATCTGCCGATTTAAATACATATATATATATATATATATATATATATATATACAGGTGCATCTCAATAAATTAGAATGTCGTGGAAAAGTTCATTTATTTCAGTAATTCAACTCAAATTGTGAAACTCGTGTATTAAATAAATTCAATGCACACAGACTGAAGTAGTTTAAGTCTTTGGTTCTTTTAATTGTGATGATTTTGGCTCACATTTAACAAAAACCCACCAATTCACTATCTCAAAAAATTAGAATATGGTGACATGCCAATCAGCTAATCAACTCAAAACACCTGCAAAGGTTTCCTGAGCCTTCAAAATGGTCTCTCAGTTTGGTTCACTAGGCTACACAATCATGGGGAAGACTGCTGATCTGACAGTTGTCCAGAAGACAATCATTGACACCCTTCACAAGGAGGTAAGCCACAAACATTCATTGCCAAAGAAGCTGGCTGTTCACAGAGTGCTGTATCCAAGCATGTTAACAGAAAGTTGAGTGGAAGGAAAAATTGTGGAAGAAAAAGATGCACAACCAACCGAGAGAACCGCAGCCTTATGAGGATTGTCAAGCAAAATCGATTCAAGAATTTGGGTGAACTTCACAAGGAATGGACTGAGGCTGGGGTCAAGGCATCAAGAGCCACCACACACAGACATGTCAATGAATTTGGCTACAGTTGTCGTATTCCTCTTGTTAAGCCACTCCTGAACCACAGACAATGTCAGAGGCGTCTTACCTGGGCTAAGGAGAAGAAGAACTGGACTGTTGCCCAGTGGTCCAAAGTCCTCTTTTCAGATGAGAGCAAGTTTTGCATTTCATTTGGAAACCAAGGTCCTAGAGTCTGGAGGAAGGGTGGAGAAGCTCATAGCCCAAGTTGCTTGAAGTCCAATGTTAAGTTTCCACAGTCTGTGATGCTTTGGGGTGCAATGTCATCTGCTGGTGTTGGTCCATTGTGTTTTTTGAAAACCAAAGTCACTGCACCCGTTTACCAAGAAATTTTGGAGCACTTCATGCTTCCTTCTGCTGACCAGCTTTTTAAAGATGCTGATTTCATTTTCCAGCAGGATTTGGCACCTGCCCACACTGCCAAAAGCACCAAAAGTTGGTTAAATGACCATGGTGTTGGTGTGCTTGACTGGCCAGCAAACTCACCAGACCTGAACCGTATTGTCAAGAGGAAAATGAGAAACAAGAGACCAAAAAATGCAGATGAGCTGAAGGCTACCGTCAAAGAAACCTGGGCTTCCATACCACCTCAGCAGTGCCACAAACTGATCACCTCCATGCCACGCCGAATTGAGGCAGTAATTAAAGCAAAAGGAGCCCCTACCAAGTATTGAGTACATATACAGTAAATGAACATACATTCCAGAAGGCCAACAATTCACTAAAAATGTTTTTTTATTGGTCTTATGATGTATTCTAATTTTTTGAGAGAGTGAATTGGTGGGTTTTTGTTAAATGTGAGCCAAAATCATCACAGTTAAAAGAACCAAAGACTTAAACTACTTCAGTCTGTGTGCACTGAATTTATTTAATACACGAGTTTCACAATTTGAGTTGAATTACTGAAATAAATGAACTTTTCCACGACATTCTAATTTATTGAGATGCACCTGTATATATACACACACACTGCTAGCACAATTATTAGGCAAGTCAGTATTCTGATCTTATCATTATTTCCATGCACATTTTCCAACTCCAAACCATATAAACATGAATGCTTATTGGATTCAGTCATTTTCAGGTGATATGTATTTGTGTAATGAGGGAGGGTGTGGCGAAAGTGACTAACACCTTATATCAAGGTGTGCATAATTCTTAGGCAGCTTCATTATCTCAGGTAAAATGGGCCAAAAAAGAGACACTGACATTTAACTGACACTGAAAAGTAAAAAATTGTAAAATGCCTCTCAGAAGGATGCAACACTTGAAATAGCTAAACTATCGAGGCGTGACCACTGGACAATCAAACGTTTTGTTGCAAATAGTCAACTGGGGCACAAAAAACGCATGGAGAAGAAAAGGCACAAATTAACTGCGAAAGACTTGAGGAGAATTAAACGTGAAGCTACCAGGAACCCATTATCCTCCAGTGCTACCATATTCCAGAACTGCAACCTATCTGGAGTGTCCAGAAGTACAAGGTGTCAAGTGCTCTGAGACATGGCCAAGGTCAAGAAGGCCGAAACACGACTACCACTGAATAAGATTCACAAGTTGAAGCATCAAGATTGGGCAAAGAAATACCTGAAGACAGATTTTTCAAAGGTTTTATGGACAGATGAAATGAGAGTGACTCTTGATGGAACAGATTGATGGGCCCATGGCTGGATCACTAATGGACACAGGGCACCTCTTCGAGTCAGGTGCCAGCAATGTGGAGGAGGGGTACTGGTATGGGCTGCTATCATTAAGGATGAGGTAGCTGGACCTTTTCAAGTTGAAGATGGACTGAAACTCAACTCTCAAACATACTGCCAGTTTCTGGAAAGTACTTTCTTCAAGCAGTGGTACAGGAAGAAGTCCTCAACATTCAAGAAGGCCATGATCTTTATGCAGGACAGTGCTTCATCGCATCCCAGTACTCCACTGCTTGGCTAGCCAGCAAGGGCCAAAATATGCCCAAATAATGACTTGGCCCCCTTCCTCACCTGACTTAAATCCTACTGAGAACTTGTGAGCCCTTCTCAAATGTGAGATTTACAGTGAGGGAAGATAATACACCTCTTTGAACAGCATTTGGTAGACTCTATGGATGGAAGGCTCATGGCAGTTATTGAAAAGAAGGGTGGCTATATTGGTCACTGAATATTTTTGAAAGGCCAAAAATATTATTTAATTGTCATTTTGTGTTACTTATTTGTTGCACTTCCTCTAAAAATTTAGAATAAACAATTGAGTTAGGAGAAATTCTTTTTGTAATTAAGTTGCCTAATAATTGTGCACAACTCACTTTTCCTTTGTTAAACATTCAGGTTTGAGGTTCAATAATGTTTTAAATTGACTGAGAGCATTGTTCAACAATAAAATTAATTCTGAGGAATACAATTTACCTAATAATTGTGTACGCTGTGTGTGTATATATATATATATATATATATATATGGATAATTATTACAAATGCTGTCCGATATTGAACAGATTCCGATTTTGAAGGGAGGCTGTGTGATTTCATGACTGCATACATCAATCATGACGACAGTGTGTTGCTGCCAGTTACTGCATGACAGTAAAGTGCACAGAATGTACAAGATTAAAGAAAGTGCGGAAACATTGCGCATCGTTTCTGCCGGTTATACTTGGATTTAATCTAAGTGCAAAGCAGACATGCTGAAGAAGCCTTGTGCGTGTGAATGCATTTTAAAGCCGCTCGTAGCAAAGTTTAAAAATCTTGTTTTAGCGCTGCGGTTGATTGACACATAGAACTTTCAACTAGGGAAGGGCGATACCACTTATTTTCTTTTTGATCCGATACCAATAATTTCAAGTCCAATATTGTCGATACTAATACTGATACTTCTATTAATTTGATTGATTGATTTATTTATTTATTGCGATTTCTTGGGATTTAATTAGTAATTTTAAATATTTAGTAAAACCATGGTTAACTATTTTATTTATTTATTAACAACAATTACCTACAAACTCCATCTTTAAGAAATGCCATCTTTAGATATGTTTTATTTAGTGTGAATTTACTCTAGAAGCTGTTTCTCTGATTTTCTTTCATTACCTCTACAAGGCACCGATCCCTCTTGTTTGAACGAGTCTTGTGATGGTGCAAGTGCTTGTCTGCTTGTGTTTTTCAGCATTTATGAATATTAAGATGAGTGGAAGAAGGAATAGTTCCCATCCTGCACAAGTATTTGCTAATATAGCCTAATCCTTTTTATTTCACTTTGAATCTTATGATTATTGTTCATGTTCATGGTAACCAAATAATAATAATCCCTAGTTAAAAAAAAATTAAATTAATTTTTATCGATATATTTGTGTGAGAATCTATATTTTTGTCATACAGTGCATCCGGAAAGTATTCACAGCGCTTCACTTTTTCCACATTTTGTTATGTTACAGCCTTATTCCAAAATGGATTAAATTCATTATACTACAAACAATACCCCATAATGACAATGTGAAAGAAGTTTGTTTGAAATCTTTGCAAATTTATAAAAAATAAAAAAACGAAAAAAAAATCACATGTACATTGAATCAAATTTTCAAACGATCTCAATACTCCACTCTCATATAGGTCACCAAGTGTATTAACCCCCCTCACAATCCAATCTTACCAACAGAAAGGGGACTTATTAATACATATTTTAGGGTTCAGCCATATGCTCAAGGCTATGTTTAAATAAATATCAGAATTAAACACTCTGGACACTTTTGTCCATATCGAGTGCAAATGCAAAATAACGGGATGCGACTTAACCTCTCCGGCTAGTTTAATCGAAAGGCTTTGCAGTGGCGAGATAGGGGCAAGAACTTCCTTTTCAATACAAAACCAGGGAGGAGCTCTCTCAGGTGGAAGCGACCAATGAGCCAAATGTCTAAGACTGAATGCATAATAATAAAACTAAATCTTGGGTAGGCCTAACCCACCTTTGTCAGTCGGCCTATGTAACTTATTGAAATTTAAGCTGGGACGTTTACCATTCCAAATAAAGGACTTCGCTATGCTATCAAATTGCTTGAAATAAGAGAGGGGGACATCTACAGGGAGAGACTGCAGTAAGTAATTGAATTTTGGAATACAATTCATTTTAATAACATTAACCTTCCCAATCATCGATAAGTGTAGTGAAGCCCACCTGTCCACATCATTCGAAAACCTTTTTATTAAGGGATCAAAATTAACTCTGACTAAATCAGACAAATTTGCTGGGAATAAAATCCCCAAATACTTAATGCCCTGTTTGGGCCACTGGAAGGCACCCGGCTGGAAGGCCGTTACTGGACAGTACGCTGTCAGAGCCAAAGCTTCGGATTTAGACCAATTGACTTTGTATCCTGAAAACTTAAAAAAAGGAATTAATAATTCTGTGGAGGCAAGGCATAGACCTAGTAGGGTCGGAGACGAATAATAAAATATCATCTGCGTAAAGCAGAAGCTCATGCGCCACACCTCCCACCGTCACACCTGGAAAATCATCCTCCTTCCTTATCGCGGCTGCTAATGGTTCCAGGGCAAGACAGAACAATAATGGGGAAAGAGGGCAACCCTGCCGGGTGCCCCTATCCAGAATAAAATAATCTGAAATTAACCCATTTGTTTGTACCGCTGCTACAGGGTGTCTATAAAGTAACTTAATCCAACCAATAAATGTACTCCCGAACCCGTATATTTCCAAAATCTTAAAAAGATAATTCCATTCTACCATATCAAACGCCTTTTCGGCGTTGAGAGATGGCAGCGACCGGAGATTGTTCATTCGCTACTGACCACATGATATTGATGAGATGCCTAATATTATCAGAAGAGCTACGGCCTCAAATAAACCCCACCTGATCTATATGTATAAGTGATGTCATAACTTTACTTAATCGGTTAGACAGAATTTTGGACAAAATTTTTACATCTAACTGGATCAGGGAAATTGGGCGGTAACTTTTACACTCGTTTGGATCTTTGTCCTTTTTTAGAATCAGACTAATCCGGGCTTATGTCATGGTTGGAGGAAGCTTTCCATTCTTTAATGATTCTGTGTAAACTTCTAACAAAAGTGGAGCCAGGTCTGTAGCATAGGATCTAAAAAACTCGGAGGAAAAGCCGTCAGGCCCCGGAGCCTTGCCTGTAGGCAAGGCCTTAATTACCTCGTCAAGCTCCTCCAAGGTTATCTCAGAATCGAGAGAGTTTTTTTGCACAGTCGTCAGTTTAGGGAGATCTAATGGTTCCACAAAGTTCCTAATATCTTCATCAGTGGATGAAGACCTGGAACTATAGAGATCAAAATAGAATTCTTTAAAGGCATTATTAATATCAATGGCCAAGGTAAATATTTCACCACCAGCAGATTTCACAGAGGGAATGGTAGAGAAAGACTCTCTGCTTTATATATCTAGCCAAAAGCTTTGTCCCCCGACTCGAAGTATGACTTTCTTGCCCTGAATAACCAAAACTCCACTTTCCGTGACAGAATAGTATTATATCTATATTTCAATCGGGTCAATTCTCTGAGGCCATCAGATGACATACGGCGCTTCAGCTCATCCTCGGCACTTTTAATATTTCCTTCCAACTCCACAAGTTCTTATGCTTTGGATTTTTTAATGAATGAGGCATACTGTATGATCTGACCCCTAAGAACCGCCTTAAGTGCCTCCCAAGCCACGCCCACAGAGGATACTGAGGACCAGTTGGTCTCCATATAAACATTGATTTCAGTCTTTAACATTTGTTGGAAATCAGGATTTTGCAAAACGGACACATTAAGGCGCCAACTATATGATTTCTTTTTCTCTGTATATGGCAACACCTCTAAACTCACCAAAGCGTGATCTGAGACTAAGATATTTCCAATTGAGCAATCAACAACAGATGAAATGAGGGACTTGGACACCAAAAAAAATCTATTCTAGAATAAATCTTATGGACTGACGTAAAAAATGTATAGTCCCTACCGGATGTGTTCAAAAGTCTCAATATCTGTAAGATTTTTACACATCCTGTGAAGCGTCAGTGTTGCTCTAGGGGGTTTACACACTTTTGCTTCACTATGATCAAGGACTGAGTCCATCAAAAGATTAAAGTCTCCTCCCAGTATTACAGGTGCATCTCAATAAATTAGAATGTCGTGGAAAAGTTCATTTATTTCAGTAATTCAACTCAAAATGTGAAACTCGTGTATTAAATAAATTCAATGCACATAGACTGAAGTAGTTTAAGTCTTTGATTCTTTTAATTGTGATGATTTTGGCTCACATTTAACAAAAACCCACCAATTCACTATCTCAAATAATTAGAATATGGTGACATGCCAATCAGCTAATCAACTCAAAACACCTGCAAAGTTTTCCTGAGCCTTCAAAATGGTCTCTCAGTTTGGTTCAGTTTGGTTCACTAGGCTACACAATCATGGGGAAGACTGCTGATCTGACAGTTGTCCAGAAGACAATCACTGACACCCTTCACAAGGTGAGTAAGCCACAAGCATTCATTGCCAAAGAAGCTGGCTGTTCACAGAGTGCTGTATCCAAGCATGTTAACAGAAAGTTGAGTGGAAGGAAAAAGTGTGGAAGAAAAAGATGCACAACCAACCGAGAGAACCGCAGCCTTATGAGGATTGTCAAGCAAAATCGATTCAAGAATTTGGGTGAACTTCACAAGGAATGGACTGAGGCTGGGGTCAAGGCATCAAGAGCCACCACACACAGACGTGTCAAGGAATTTGGCTACAGTTGTTGTATTCCTCTTGTTAAGCCACTCCTGAACCACAGACAACGTCAGAGGCGTCTTACCTGGGCTAAGGAGAAGAAGAAATGGACTGTTGCCCAGTGGTCCAAAGTCCTCTTTTCAGATGAGAGCAAGTTTTGTATTTCATTTGGAAACCAAGGTCCTAGAGTCTGGAGGAAGGGTGGAGAAGCTCATAGCCCAAGTTGCTTGAAGTCCAGTGTTAAGTTTCCACAGTCTGTGATGATTTGGGGTGCAATGTCATCTGCTGGTGTTGGTCCATTGTGTTTTTTGAAAACCAAAGTCACTGCACCCGTTTACCAAGTAATTTTGGAGCACTTCATGCTTCCTTCTGCTGACCAGCTTTTTAAAGATGCTGATTTCATTTTCCAGCAGGATTTGGCACCTGCCCACACTGCCAAAAGCACCAAAAGTTGGTTAAATGACCATGGTGTTGGTGTGCTTGACTGGCCAGCAAACTCACCAGACCTGAACCCCATAGAGAATCTATGGGGTATGTCAAGAGGAAAATGAGAAACAAGAGACCAAAAAATGCAGATGAGCTGAAGGCCACTGTCAAAGAAACCTGGGCTTCCATACCACCTCAGCAGTGCCACAAACTGATCACCTCCATGCCACGCCGAATTGAGGCAGTAATTAAAGCAAAAGGAGCCCCTACCAAGTATTGAGTACATATACAGTAAATGAACATACTTTCCAGAAGGCCAACAATTCATTAAAAATGTATTTGTTATTGGTCTTATGATGTATTCTAATTTTTTGAGATAGTGAATTGGTGGGTTTTTGTTAAATGTGTGCCAAAATCATCACAATTAAAAGAACCAAAGACTTAAACTACTTCAGTCTGTGTGCATTGAATTTATTTAATACACGAGTTTCACAATTTGAGTTGAATTATTGAAATAAATGAACTTTTCCACGACATTCTAATTTATTGAGATGCACCTGTATATCATGAGGGGTGCCAGCGGCTTGCAACATCCCTTCAAGATCTATAAAAAAGCCCTGATCATCAGCGTTAGGTGCGTAAATATTAGCCAAAATCAACCTTTGTCCTTGAATTTCAGCTAAAACAATAATGACTCTCCCTAATTTATCTTTAATCTGTTTGAGACATTTGAATTGTAGATGTTTATTTATCAATATAATGACTCCCTTGCTTTTACTTGAGCCAGCACAAAAAAAAAATTGTACACCCCATATCTTCCCAAATTTTTCAGCTTCCTGCGGGGAGAGATGTGTTTCTTGAAGAAACACTATATCATATTTCTTACGTTTGAGAAAAGTAATAACCTTCCTTCTTTTTATGGGGTGCCCCAACCCATTCACATTCCACGTGGAGAGAGACAATCCACTCATATTAACATCTGACATTTTGCCATATTAGGAAAAAATAGATTGTGTGTCAAAAACAAAGTTATGCAGACCACATTCCCCATTAGTGAAACAATCAAACCCCGAACAAATCAAACAGAAACAAGAAAAATGTGCGCATTAACCCCGCACACGACTGCGCCAACCGGCGTCAATCCCTCTAAACTCAAAAGGTCCATGAACGCACACGAGCCCCCATGACAACTTTGCCATCGGATTGCTCCATTTTGCCTAACAAATTTGTGAGGCAAAATTACATAACAGAAAATACTTTGTAAAATAAACCCAGCAAATAGGAAGAATGAACACAAAGGACATGTAGATTCATTCACAGAACTGTCTCAAGGATGTGGTCTTCCACAAAACAAATTCCAGCTGATATAAAACCGTTCAGATTCCTCGGACAGACAAACGAATCTTCAGTGAGCCAGCTGTTATGAGTACAGCAGATGACGTAATCATTCCAATGTCCCGTAAAAAAAAATAAAAACAAACTACAGCCAGCAGGAGGAATAAGCACGAAGAACGAACAGATTAATCCACAGCTGTTCCAAAGGAGTGTTATTCAATAGAACAAGCTTCAGCCGCTAGGCGGAACCAATACAAAAAGAAATGAAACCGGCATCCTGGTTCCCCGGATGGTCGAGTCAATTCACTCGGAGGCCGCATAAAAGTATATACCATGATTTACACAATCCGTCAACTTTATAAAAGACATCCTTTGTGTGAGCATGTAGATATTTTGCAGTCATCCGTAGTGTCTATTCTCAATCTGTCTGGGAAATTCAATGCAAAAGTAATCTTTCATCAATGCAAAAGTTTCTTTAAGGAAAAGTGTTATTCACAAAACAAGCTCCAGCCGCTTGGCGGAGCCAACGCAGTTTACTCAGTCATTGATTCTATAAAAGACATTGCCAGATTTGGACAAGTAAATACTTTGCGACCGACCTTCGTTTCTATTCTCAGTTTGGCCGGAAACATCAGAGCAAACGAGATATTTTTCTGATGTAAGAGTTTCTTACATTCCTTGAACCGATCGCGTTTCTCTCTTGTCGAACTCGCAAAGTCCGGGAACAAGAAAACGTTATGGTTCTTCCAAGAAAGCTTCCCTTTGCTCATCACCTGGTGCAACACAAGATCTTTATCGGATGATCTCAGAAATCTGGCCAGAATTGATCGGGGCCTGTCTCCCTCAGCAGATCTCCGAGCTGGGACTCTGTGAGCTCGCTCGATTTCCAGCTTATGGCCTGTTATGTCGAGCAGACTCGGGAAAAGCTCGTCTAGAAATTTCACCATATCTCTGCCCTCCTCATGCTCAGGAATTCCAACAATTCGAACATTATTTCTGCGGCTTCTATTCTCAAGATCTTCAAGCTTTTCAAGGAGATGTTCCAAATCAACTTTTGTCGCTGGCGGATTAGCGGTTAATTCCCTCTCCGAAGATTCCAGAAAATCGATTCGTCTCTCAACATCTGACACTCTTGTACCTATCTCAGAGATTTTTATTTCCTTCGCCGTAATCGATCGACGTATTACAACGAGATCTTCCAAGTCAGCAAGAACCTTCGTCAACATCACTGACATGTTGGAGAACTGACGCTGGATCTCCTCTTCTGCCGCGCCATCCAAATCGATTTCCCGGTCTGTAGGCCTGTCGAGGCTTTCATCCTGAACACGTAAGTGTCTTTTAATGTCTCCAGAGCCCGAGGATTTTGACTTCTTTGCCATGTTTTACCTCAAAGAGCAAATGTGTAACTGGGTGTATCAAATTTCACCAAATTATAACATGAAAATAATCAAAAAAGTGCGCAGAGCTGGTCGCTCACACGTCTGCTTCTTGCATGGTGTCACGTGATCTCTTTTATTATTATTGTTGTTGTTATTATTATGATTATAACATTCCTCAAGAAACTTAACATCATCTCAAAGCAATGCAAAAAGTAAAATAACATAAATAAATACAATTATCTATAAAACATTTAATTAGGCTCTTAGTGTTTTTAGTAATCTATATAAAGAAAATGTAAAATATCTGAAGGAAAATATGGTATGGATGGTTTGTTTCCTGATCAAACATCATTCGAACTGAATTTTAGAAAGGGTTTTGTTTGTGTATTTTAAAAACCCACTTGACATCGAGAGAAACCAGAATGAGTAGCCGGTGTGATCTGCGCTTTTTCTGTCACAGGAGCACAAATGAAGGGACTGGAATGACTTCAAGACTCGCGCGCATTTGCGTGTTTCAGACTGTGTGCGCAACACTCGCACAAAACACAGCTGCGCATGTTTGGAGCTCAGGATGAATGTCATTGAATTTGTTCTGACGGTGGATCAAGCAAAATTTCATGCCGCAGAAGCGGATTCAGTGTCATTTTTTCTCGCGTTCTAGACAAGATTTTCATCTGACACGTGAAGCTATCAGTGAAAAACTGTGTTTAATTATTTCTATTATATCTCACGTGAAGCCCTAACCACTGATGTATACGTGCACATGGATATATCGACATACACAATGTACAAACGTTGCAAATCGCTGTTTTCTGCTTGGTATCATGTTTTTTAAAGCCAAACCAATTCCACACCACGGAGGACGCACTTTTTCCTTCATAATCTCATCTTCTCATTCAAATGAATTTGAGGAATGAGCAGTCGTTCCTCCTTCCATTTATCCGACAGAGTGTGTAATACATACTGTACATGTTCTTTTGTGGCAATTTTGCATTGGCGCGATAGAGACAATAATCCAAAATGTATACCGGTTGGCAAATTTCTACCGGTTTATTATGTCTACCGGCATATTGCCCACCCCTATACACATGTATTTATTCTATTTAATCTGGAATATTTCCTGTTTCTTGAAAGCCAGAGCGAGATATATATATATCTATATCAAACAGTATCACCTCTAACAAACTTCATCGGAGATCAGCAGAATGTAAACAAGTTCACTGAAACTGAGTTAAGATACAAACAGACATTTTCACACTTATTTATTGTGAACAGTGAAGTGTTTCTTCAGTTACTTGTTTTATGTTTTCATCAAAAATTGCCTTTTTCTCTCGGTCACTTGAATAAGAGTGCACGCTCTTTCTCCCTCTATCACACACGTAGTGCCTGAGGGAGAGACACAAAGCAATGCTGGTTAAAATTAAACTGATACGCTAGATTTAAATTGCAAACGAACATGTAATTTATGACACGTATCCACATATGACTACAGCGAGCACTTCAATATGAAAACAGGCAAATCCTGGGAATTTTAAGCGAATTAAATCCCAGTTTGACTTTTTTTAAGGACGATCTGAGGCAAACAGACATGTTGTCACCCCAAAACAAGCAAATATTACAGCTTTTCATACTTGCATTTGAACTTGTGGATAGTTTTGCAGCTTCCTTTGGTGATTGTTGTGCTGTACTGATAGTCTGAACACCCGGGCAGGTGAATGCTCTGACATCGCGATCCGCATATATCTTCTCCCTCATAACGAATATTAGCCATAACAGCTAATTTTTTTTTTTATTATTATTATTTTTCTCCCCAATTTGGAATGCCCAATTCCCAATGCACTTTTAAGTCCTCGTGGTGGCGTAGTGACTTGCCTCAATCCGGGTGGCGGAGGATGAATCTCAGTTGCCTCCGCATCTGAGACCGTCAATCCGCGCATCTTATCACATGGCTTGTTGGGCTTGTTGAGCTCGTTACCGCAGAGACTAGCGCGTGTGGAGGCTTCACGCTATTCTCCGCGGCATCCACGCACAACTCACCACACGCCCCACCGAGACCGAGATCCACATTATGGTGACCACGAGGAGGTTAACCCAACGTGACTCTACCCACCCTAGCAACCGGGCCAACTGGTTGCTTAGGAAGCCTGGCTGGAGTCACTCAGCACACCCTGGATTAGAACTTGCGACTCCAGATGTGGTAGTCCGCGTCTTTACTTGCTGAGCTACCTAGGTCCCCTAGCCATAACAGCTAATTAAACATGATTGTCATTAGATGGCAAAATGCAACTGTCGTATCCACAGGTCCGAGATGTTGAAATGGGGGTGTTTTCGCCTGTCAGTCATTGATGCTCTATGGCAATTTGGGCATACTAAGTTAGCCACTTGAACACTTCCGGTGGCTTCACTTCCTGCTGGCAGTTTAACATTGCATCAGCGATCCAGTTCTATATACATATACAGGTGCATCTCAATAAATTAGAATGTTGTGGAAAAGTTCATTTATTTCAGTAATTTAACTCAAATTGTGAAACTCATGTATTAAATTCAATGCACACAGACTGAAGTAGTTTAAGTCTTTGGTTCTTTTAATTGTGGTGATTTTGGCTCACATTTAACAAAAACCCACCAATTCACTATCTCAAAAAATTAGAATATGGTGACATGCTAATCAACTCAAAACACTTGCAAAGGTTTCCTGAGCCTTCAAAATGGTCTCTCAGTTTGGTTCACTAGGCTACACAATCACGGGGAAGACTGCTGATCTGACAGTTGTCCAGAAGACAATCATTGACACCCTTCACAAGGAGGGTAAGCCACAAACTTTCATCGCCAAAGAAGCTGGCTGTTCACAGAGTGCTGTTAACAGAAAGTTGAGTGGAAGGAAAAAGTGTGGAAGAAAAAGATGCACAACCAACCGAGAGAACCGCAGCCTTATGAGGATTGTCAAGCAAAATCGATTCAAGAATTTGGGTGAACTTCACAAGGAATGGACTGAGGCTGGGGTCAAGGCATCAAGAGCCACCACATACAGACGTGTCAATGAATTTGGCTACAGTTGTCGTATTCCTCTTGTTAAGCCACTCCTGAACCACAGACAACGTCAGAGGCGTCTTACCTGGGCTAAGGAGAAGAACTGGACTGTTGCCCAGTGGTCCAAAGTCCTCTTTTCAGATGAGAGCAAGTTTTGTATTTCATTTGGAAACCAAGGTCCTAGAGTCTGGAGGAAGGGTGGAGAAGCTCATAGCCCAAGTTGCTTGAAGTCCAGTGTTAAGTTTCCACAGTCTGTGATGATTTGGGGTGCAATGTCATCTGCTGGTGTTGGTCCATTGTGTTTTTTGAAAACCAAAGTCACTGCACCCATTTACCAAGAAATTTTGGAGCACTTCATACTTCCTTCTGCTGACCAGCTTTTTAAAGATGCTGATTTCACTTTCCAGCAGGATTTGGCACCTGCCCACACTGCCAAAAGCACCAAAAGTTGGTTAAATGACACCAATGGTGTTGGTGTGCTTGACTGGCCAGCAAACTCACCAGACCTGAGCTGAGAAACAAGAGACCAAAAAATGCAGATGAGCTGAAGGCCACTGTCAAAGAAACCTGGGCTTCCATACCACCTCAGCAGTGCCACAAACTGATCACCTCCATGCCACGCCGAATTGAGGCAGTAATTAAAGCAAAAGGAGCCCCTACCAAGTTTTGAGTACATATACAGTAAATGAACATACTTTCCAGAAGGCCAACAATTCATTAAAAATGTATTTTTTATTGGTCTTATGATGTATTCTAATTTTTTGAGATAGTGAATTGGTGGGTTTTTGTTAAATGTGAGCCAAAATCATCACAATTAAAAGAACCAAAGACTTAAACTACTTCTGTCTGTGTGCATTGAATTTATTTAATACACGAGTTTCACAATTTGAGTTGAATTACTGAAATAAATGAACTTTTCCATGACATTCTAATTTATTGAGATGCACCCGTATATCAGTGGTTGTGACACCTTCTCTTGACTGGTCAACATCAGGTATCTATCATCGAGAACCACATCATAGCGACCACGAGGAGGTTAACCCAACGTGACTCTACCCACCCTAGCAACCGGGCCAACTGTTTGCTTAGGAAGCCTGACTGGAGTCACTCAGCACGCCCTGGATTTTTTTGACATATTTAAAATTATCGGGAGGTTGTGAGCTGCTCTAAGCCGCTCAGCTCCACTCGTAATTCCTCTCAAACGATGCGAGCCAAGACAACACGAGCCCCCACGATTTCCACGCGATCTCTCCTGACTGGTAAAAATCGATCGGAAGCTTGCACGACAGCTGAAAATCATAGTGTGTATGCCCGCCCTTAAACACCAGATCCTGAGTGTAAAGGTATCTCTCTGCCTGAGAAAAAAGTCATAAGCTATGCCTCAATGTAAAGTATTTTTCTTTTGCTGTCTACAGTTTTGATGCCTTTTTGAATTTAAAAAAAAAAAAAAAAAAAAGATTGTGTGTGTGTGTGTGTGTGTGTGTTTATATATGTTTAACTTTAAATTCAAATAAACATTTACATTTAAAGGTCCACTCTGTATTTTTTTTTTTTAATTTTTTTTTTACCTCATTTAAAAAGTTTTACTTCTAAAGAAATGAATAGTAATTTTGAAACGTATGTATAAAATCATGAACACTCATGTGAGATGAAGAGTTCAGTCATAGTCAGTGGTGGCTGAGATTCACTGGGGGGATTCTAGTTATTTGGGGTAGAGGTATGCACAGACCTTAAAATGAAACCCGACCTGTACCCGACTCTACCCGGCCCGAATGATACCATCAGATTATAAGCCTGAACCCGAAATCGCTCACTGTCTTTAGAATTTCTTCTCCAACCAAGTACTCTTGCTATATTTTATGTAAGCATATAGGCAACATTCGTAACAGTATTGAAACGGTAAACATACAGTTTTAACAAGACACAGCAGCACCTCAGTACACTACAGCAGAACGGGAAAAAATGCATTTTACTTACCATTTATTTGCTGAAACTTTGCTTGGAGTAGAACAATCTGGAATAATATGAAACAATGCAACAGTCCCCTCTTTACAGCCTGAACTTGTTCAGAATGTTGAATCTTTGTGACATCTGCGCTAAAACAATCTAGACACGGTGCACAGAACGAAACAGAACGCAGGTGTTTCAACATGCGTTTTTGAAAATTTCTTTTTAACTAGTCATGGTGTTTAAACGGTGCTGGTCCTGCATGAGACGCTGAAGAAACAGCAAAACACAGCGCAACAGTCAAAGACATTCTTCCAGCATGTGTTTACATAGGAAAACAGAACAGACACGTGCAAAAACACATTTGGTTTGAACGGCCCCTAAAACGTGTGTTCATGCATGTCTGTGAGTGAGAGCGCGTGCGTGAAACAAGTTTGGTAGGCCTGTTGTTTTTAAAACTGGAAAAAATGCAACACCTCAGCTAGAAAAAGACGGTATATTGCGATTTCCACACTTCATTAAGTAGCACACCCATTTTAACCATTCTAACAAAAAGAAATGTTACTTTAGTACTAATGTAACATATTAAATGATTTCTTAAGGATTATGTGACACATAATTTTCTTCGTAGACTGGAGTAATGGCAGCTGAAATTGGGGCTTTGCCATCATGGATACAAATTTAAATTTTATTATAAATAAAAACAGGGACTAAAAACTCTATTTTTAATTTAGGTTCGTTCTGAGCAAAAACTGTATTTTTTCGTTCCGGTTCAGAAGTTCCACAGTCTCCTTTCCAAAAGGTTACTGGTTAGAACAAAATAAAAGAACGGTTAATTACGTTCTTTTTTAAATGACAGTACTCTGTGCTAAGGGGTGGGTGAAATATCAATTGTAGTGTTGCCAGATCTCGCAAGAGTAACAAGCAACATGGTCTGGAAAAACAAGCTCAAAATTGCCTCAACAAAATAAGTGTAAAAAAAAAAAAAAGCTATTAACTGAGTCAAAAATCAACAGCATCAAATCTGTATTAATGCATCATATCTAAGAATAAATCAGTGAAGACTTGGAAACAACTGAGAAATGTACTTTTTACCTCTTAATAATGTTTTCCTTGTATCTGGATCAGCCGTGCATGTATATGTAGTAATTATACATAGTTGTTAGAAAGGTCTTCATTCACAGAATGTGACATCCACAACAGGCAATTAGGCAAAGAAATGTGTGATGCAGCAGTTTCCTTCAAGATTAAAGCACGTTGAATTTTTTCAGGCAACATGAAGTGGTGAAGTTGAACAAAAATTTACTGTGATAAACCCTTTGGCCTTTTAGTTCCGTTAAAAAATTAGCGGATGAAATTAACCGGTCATAACAGATACCAGAATTTAAAAATAACGTTTTCACTCTGGAACAATTGAAAATCACTTTGTTCCCATTTTCGGTTGCGTTCTGCTAAAGATTTCATTTTCGGTTTTCGTTTTTGTTCCTTGAACTGTTTTTAGTCGCTGAATAAAAACATAAAATACTGATTTCAGATTATTGAGATTATATCTCTGTAATAACAACAACATTACACTAGGGAAATGAAAATTCTTGGTTGAAACTGAACATTCTGAACACTTTTTTTTTTTTTTTTTTTTTTAAAAAAAAAAAAAAAATAGCCAAATCTACTGGATATTTCCCTTTATTTTAATGAATGGGTATTTGCTGTCGGCCATGCTAAACCACGCCCCCAGCATTGTGCGTGAGTGTATGTCAAGACTGCAGTACAGACTCGAAGAAGAATACCAGTACAAACGTCTCAGCATTTATTTGTGCATTAAATTACACTTATGTACTCATGGATGGTATTGTGAGCAGAGAAACCCGTATATTTGTGCATTTCTGGTGCGTAGATTTCTAAATTGAGCACCTGTGGATCTGTTGCCTGCATGTGTGGATCGGTTGCCCGTGGATTCCCGTGTCCTGTTGCGTGTTCTGGCCACTCATGATAGTCAACATTGCGCAACCATAGATGCAGAAGATCCCACGCATTTATGGGCAGAACCCACAAAGCTTTCATAGGCTATTTAGTGGAGAAAAGATAGAAATACTCTTTATTCCCCTAACAAATGTAGCCAGTCGGAACAGAAATGCCATTCTCCCACAAAATTCACACCATGAACTCTGTTCCCCTGCATTCCCCCCATTTCCAGCCCTAGTCATAGTAACCTTATAAAAGCTCTTTTATTCTACATGGGGCATGGGCGCCTCATGGGGGCATGCTACTGTTGAATACTACTCGCTTAATCTTAGTAACTGCCCTGTTATCGCAAACTTTCATTCATGGATTAAAGTAATCCTAGTTTACAGTGCATAGTGAATTTCTACAATGGCAATGATAATTGAAAACTACTGTTTTTGAATTATGCAGCATCCAAGCCACTATGTGTCAGTGTAAGCCAATGTAAACCACTTCGACATACTTCAAAAAAATAACTTTAATTCGCTAGGTTGTTGGTGAAAAGTTGACATTAATACTAGACTATCGCTGGTACCTACCATACAGAATCTTGGCTATGAGGTCGGGGGCAAAAAACTTAAGAATTCAAAATTGAATTGCTATACAGTAATTGAATATACAGTATATATAGAGAAATAGACAATCGGACAATGCGTATGTACAAATGTACAAATATACTATATACAGATATAGTTATGTTCATTGGGAATGTAATGTGCAAAAGAGGTCGAATAAGTTAAATATAAATATGGATGAATAAATTGGCTATAGGCCTTTATTACACACATTACACTGTTTTCCAAATGACAGTCGGCAATGCAGAGAATATATCAGCTAATCCAGCAGGAAACAGCAGCGAAGCAGAGTTTTGCTGGACTTTACATTTACCTAGCCAGGTATTATAATAATAGTTCATGTTCACTGGTCATATGCAAGAGGTGAACAACACAAAAACACTTAAGAACCATTAGCAGGCTATTTACACTGTCGGTCAGTGGCTAAACTCAAGCATTTTATTTGTTTACAGATACTAAATATTCTATATTTAAAATAATTGTGTGAACTCCAATTACATATAAAACACATTATAATTATTTTACACAAAAAGGGTGAGGAAAAATAATTCTAATCCTTCTTTTGTTTTTTGCTCATTCAGAAAATATTAAAACTAAAAATGCCTAAATATTTGACGTCAGCAAGTATGTACCTGTGTGAATTTAAATTTAAACCCAATTGGGTTAGAAACAATTTATCTAAAAGCATATGATGTTACTTTTAGGCTGTATAACAATGCAACAGTAGTATGCAATAAATATTATTGTAAATGGAAAAGCTTTATAATGTGAATTTATTTTTTCTGTCTACATATTAGTTATTCAATACAAAACTGAAATCCAAATCAAAAAGCAGAAATCCTCAGATTATGAAGGATGGGCTTTAATAGTGATATCAGGAAATATGTAAATACAGCAAGCAAGACAAATTTATCTAGAAATAATTTAAATAGAATAACATTTATTTTCTAACTGAAATTAAAATGATTTCACATTTTACACCATCTGTAGGTCTATTTGTGATCATCTACGCAGTGTCAGTCTGCTAAAGATGCATGTAAGTGTCAATGAAATTAAATTAGGACTATTCACTGTTGTCTTCCTTGCTGTTTGCTGATAATCGACTGACTGACTGACTGACTGACTGCTGCTCTCCCTCGTCCAACACATGTAATTACAAAAGTCACATTGTTTGTGATAGAAGCAAGAGATCAGCAAGCATTCATGTTCTAACTCAGCTCAGTTAACAAGCAAACATTATCAATAAAAACCATGCTGAGGAAATGGCAAAACGGTATATCCATGAACAACTGTGTAATCAACACTCCCCCCCCCAAAAAAACAAGCAAGTACAACCCCCCATTATTTATACCATGATCAATGGATACATGTACATGCTTCACTCTGCAACCCCCCCCCCCCCCCCCAATGTTCAACCCAAATCTACGCCCTTGGTTGATTTGATAGATCACTGCTGTGGAAGCGTTCACTTCAACGAGCATCACAATTAGTATTCGTGTTTTAAATTATGTAAATTATCAAATCCAATGAATAGGAAATCATATTTACCCAAATTTACTGGGGCACAGCAGGGGAGTAGCGATGCCCCTGTTCAAAACATAATATTTTTATGGTATATACTAATCTGGTCCATTCTTTGAATATTCATTTTTCATCAATTTGTACATATCTGTAACATAATGTGTATTCTCAAGGCTGGTTACTTTATCGCACTTGTCCCTCTTAAAATTTATTTTCACAATTTGTTGTTTGCTCTTTAGACTTGAAGGTGAAAGAGGAAATTCATGAACTGAATGAAGAGCAGAAGCACCATTACTTTCAGAATCATTCTAATTTCTAATTTTCAAGAAGAAAAATCTTTTAGTTTCTTACAGAGTGACAAGAATTTTAACCAAGAAATAACTAAACGAAATATAGCAAAACATCCCTTAACCTGCTGTCAGCTTGGAAATAGTTTGACAGAGAAAAGAATCCTTAAAAGTTCCAGAAGAATTCACTCTATAGAGAAGCCTATTACCATGCCTCACAAAAAAAATGAGATGTCGGAAGACCTACGATCAAGAATTGTTGCTTTGCTTAAAGCTGGAAAGGGTAACAAAGTTATCTTGAAGAGGTTAGATATTCATCTGTCCACAGTTAGACAAATTGTCTATAAATGAAGATGATTTAGTACTGTGGCTACTCTCCTTAGAAGCAGCTGTCCAGCCAAGATGATTCAAAAGGCACACCGCAGAATGCTCAATGAGGTAAAAAAGTACCCTAGAGTGACAGCTAAAAACTTGAAGGAATCACTGGAACTGGTTAACATCTCTGTTCATGAGTCTACTATACGGAAAACATTAAACAGGCATGGTGTCCTTAGCGCAAGACCACAAAGGAAGCAAAACAAAAATATTTCTGCGTGCCTGAAGTTTGCCAGAGACCACCTTGACACTCCACAATGCTACTGGGGAAATGTTTTCTGGACTGATGAGACTAAGGTTGAATTGTTTGGGAAGAACATGCAGCACTACGTATTTACATTTACATTTATTCATTTGGCAGACACTTTTATCCAAAACCACTAACAAAATGAGGAAGGATACAACATAAGCGATTCATCTTAAGGAAGTAGTAGTACGAAAAGTGCTGCAGTACAAATTTTTTTTTTTTTTTTTTTAATTTTAATAAAAAAAAAAATTTCTTTTCTCCCCAATTTGGCATGCCCAATTCCCAATGTGCTCTAGGTCCTCATGGTGGCATAGTGACTCGCCTCAATCCGGGTGGTGGAGGACGAATCTCAGTTGCTGAGATCACATTTTTTACCCATTCTGATGGTTGATGTGAACATTAACTGAAGCTCCTGACCCGTATATGCACGATTTTATGCACTACACTGCTGCCACATCATTGGCTGATTAGATAATCACATGGATGTTTGTTGGTGCAAGACGGGCTGGTTTGGTTGATCTCCTGGGATTTTCCCACACAACAGTCTCTAGAATTTACTCAGAATGGTGCCAAAAACAAAAAACATCCAGTTCTGTGGATGGAAATGCCTTGTTGATGAGAGAGGTCAACATTGAATGTCCAGACTGGTTTGAACTGACGAAGTCTATGGTAACTCGGATAACTGCTTTGTACAATTGTGGTGAGAAGAACAGCATTTCAAAATGCTGTTCTGAGATGCGGATTGGCACTGTTTTTGCGGCACGAGGGGGACCTACACAATATTAGGCAGTTGGTTTTAATGTTGTGGCTGATTGGTGTATATACTGTGCGTGTGTGTGTGTAATGTA
Organism: Myxocyprinus asiaticus; assembly: GCF_019703515.2. Taxonomy (NCBI): domain Eukaryota; kingdom Metazoa; phylum Chordata; class Actinopteri; order Cypriniformes; family Catostomidae; genus Myxocyprinus; species Myxocyprinus asiaticus. The sequence goes on from NC_059349.1 coordinate 2,784,230, forward strand.
ATATATTTATATATATATATATACTGATAAGCCAAAACATTATGAACACCTGCCTAATATGTTGTTGGTCCTCCGCATGCCACCAAAACAGTGCCAGCCTGCCGTGGCCTGGACTCTACAAGACCCTTGAAGGTGTCCTGTTGTATCTGGCAACAATACATTAACAGCAGATCCTTCAAGTCCTGTTAGTTGCGAGGTGGAGCTGCCATGGATCAGACTTGTTGGTCCAGCACATCCCACAGATGCTCAATCAGGTGTCAAATTGATGTCGACATGAATGGACAGACCCAGGGTTTCCTAGCAGAACATTGTCCGGAGCATCACACTCCCTCCACCTGCTTGTCCTCTTCCCACAGTGCATCCTGGTGCTATCACTTCTCCAA